>NC_044560.1:30869334-31122033 GCF_007565055.1 Rhinopithecus roxellana
TAAACTAGTCAGTTGTTCATTGTTCCCGTTCCCGGCCCGTGTGACCAAACCACAAACGGCCCGCTTTGGGCCCTGCTAGGGGCTTTCCAGTAACCTTGTTGTGTTTTAATAGCAATTAGGAGATTTCTGACTTTCTGACCTCTGAATATTCAGTATTTTTTTTCCACTCCCACTTTAAAAATCAGTGCCAAAAATTGGCTAAAAAAAGGCGTTTACAAAGACTTGTGGCGTGGAAACTCAGCTTCAGAAGTTGTATGAAAGTACAATGATTTTTACATTGTTTAGAAGGCCAAAATCAACGAAAGTACTGTTCGAGCCAACGATTACTTTCAATTCTGTTAAATCTAATGGGGTCGAGATTTGTTAGCAACAATGGGGTGCAGAAATCATTATGCCCGCTCCCTATATCAGCCCCATGAGGTCCAAAAAGTCATGACTAAAATGGGATAGAATACCAGAAAGGGATTAGAAAAAATGAAATGGCATTAAAGTCCACTGAGACTCAAAAAATTCAAAAAAGAAAGGAATAGGGTATCCTTTTAGGGGCGGGCGGCACTATAGAGCCTCCTAAACACTTCCATTAACTGGAAAACAGAAACCGGTATGGGTAAATCAGTGGGCACTACACCACAGAAAACGGGAGCCTTTACACTTATTAAGCAAGGGAACAATTAGAAAAGGGCACATTGGCCTCTATGCTCACCCCTGGAAATCTCCTGATTGTAATTCCAGAAAAATCAGGAAATGGATCATGTTAATGGACTTAAGAGCAGGTAACCGCTGTAGATTCAAGCATGGGGCCTCTCCAACTGGATTGCCCTTATCCGGCCCAGATCCCAAAAGACTGGCCTTTAATTATAATTGATCTAAAAGATTGCTTTTTACCAGTTTCCTCTGGCAGCGCAGTTGTGAAAATTTGCCTACTATCACCAGCCACAAACTATAAGCCAGCCACCAGGTTCAGTGGAAAGTTTACCTCAGGAACTGCTTAATAGTCCTCTATTTGTCAACTTTCATACGCTCAGCCGTCAAACCAGTGTAGCTGACCCATTTTCAGATTGTTTATTAAATTCCACTCATATTGATGTATGTATGTGGCCGGCAGAACACAGGACAATAACTGACTGTTCCCTACCGTCTGCCAGCGAGGTGCCCAACGCAGGTACCCACAATAGCTTTATGATCCCCACCTCTGACTCCGTTTTCATTATGTAGGATGCAAATAGAAAAGAGAAAAATTAAGTCACAAAAATAAATAAGAAAAAGGTACAGTTACAAACAGTAGATGACTTTCAAAAAATTGTGTAGGTGGATATTAATTGGATTCGGCCAACGCGAGGCATTCCTACTTAATGCCAGGTCAAATTGTTCTCTATCCTAAGAGGAGATCCAGACGAAATAGTAGAAGAATATTAACCCCAGAGGCAACAAAAAGAAATTAAAATTAGTGGAAGAAAAAATTCAGTCAGCAAAACAAGTGAAGAGATGCTTTAGCCCCACTCCAACTTTGTTTTTGCTACTGCACTTCGGCCACAGGCACATCATGGGGCAAAATACTGATCGTCTTTGGATGGTCAATCCTTCCTCAACGTACACATTAAAACTTTACATTGTACTTGGAATCAAATAGCTACATTAATTGGTCAGACAACAAGAGTACGAATAAATAAAATTGTGTTGGTAATGACCCAGACAAAAATAAGTTGCTCCTTTAACCAAGGAATCGTTAACAAGCCTTTTATCAATTCTCTGGGGCATGGGAGAATTGGCCTTGCTGATTTTTGTGGGAAATATTGATAATCCAGTACCAAAAACAAAATCGTCAGTTTTTTTCCAATTGATTACGGTGGATTTACTAAAATTCCCAGACATAAACCTTTAGAAAATGCTCTGACAGTATTTCCCTGATGGTTTTTCAGCAATGGAAAAGCGGCTGTTATACAGGGCTAAAGTAGCGAGTAGTCAAAACTCAGGTATCAATCGCGTCAAAGGGCAGAGTTGTTGGTTGCAGTCATTACAGTGTTAGAGATTGTATCAACCTGTTAATATTATATCAGATTCTGCCTATGCAGTACAGGCTACAAGGATGGTTGAGACAGCTCTAATGAAATATGCATGGATGATCAGTTAAACCAGCTGTTTCAATTGTGTTAACAACAAACTGTAAGAAAAAAGGATTTCCGCAGTTTTATATTACTCATAGTTGGAAGCACACACTAATTACCAGACCGTTAACTAAAGCAAATAAACAAGCTGACTGACTTGGAACCCCCCCCCCCCCCCCCCCCCCCCCCCCACACCCCCCCCCCCCCCCCCCCCCCCCCCACCCCCCCCCCCCCTCCTCTGCATTCAGAAAAGCACAAGAATTCAAGCTTGGGTGACTAGGTAAATTGCAGCAGGGTTAAAAACAAATTTGATGTCACATGAAACAGGGCAAAAAATATTGTAACAACATATGTACCCAGTGTCAAGTACTAACCTGCCGCCCACCCAAGAGGCAGGAGTAATCCCAGAGGTCCTGTGTCCAAATGCATTTATGGCAAATGGATGTTTACCATGTACCTGTCATTTGGAAAATTATCAGATGTTCATGTAACAGTTTGGATACGTATTCACATTTCATATGGGCAAATGCCAACGAAGAAAGTAATTTCATGTTTAAAAAACATTTATTATCTGTTTTTGCTATAATGGGAGTTCCGAAAAAAATTAAAAACTGACATGGACCAGGGTATTTGTAGTAAGCTTTTCCCAAAAAGCTAAAATAGTGGAATATTAAATACACAGGAATTTCCTTATAATTCCCAAGGACAGGCATAGTGAAGAACTAATAGAACACTCAAAAACTCAGTTTAGTTAAACAAAAAGAAGGGGGAGACAGTAGGTGTACCCTCTCCTCAAGTGCAGCATTAATCTAGCACTCCTAATTTTTTAAATTTTTTAACTTTAGAGAATCAGACCTACTACTTCTGCAGAACAACATCTTACTGGTAAAGAACAGCCCAAGGAAGGAAACTGAGGTGGTGGAAAGACAACAAAAATAGGACATGGGAAATAGGGAGGTGATAACTGGGGAAGAGGTTGGTTGCTTGTGTTTCACCGAGAAAATCAGCTTCCTGTTTGGATACCCACGAGACATTTGAAGGTCTACAATGAACCATCGGAGATGCAAAGAAAAGCGCCCACGGAGATGGAAACAACCGCATCGGGCACCATTGAACGACTCGCATGATGAGTCAGTGGTGATGATCAAGAAAAACAGATGAAGCCACCACGCACCAAGAAGGCGGAGCTGCCGACCTGGACACAGTGTAAAGAACTGACACGGTTAGCTAGAAAAGCCGAGCTGCACAAAGGTGACACAAACCTCAGGAAAAATGCTGCTTGCACTTTATGTTTTATCACGGTGGTAAGTCTACCCCAGGCCTCAGGAGCAGTGCATCTAATTATACCTACTGGGCCTATGTGCCTGTTCCCGCCCTTATTCGGCAGGCAACATGAGGGATAATCCTATTGAAGTATATGTTTAATAATAGTGTCTGGGTAACCTGGTCCCCACAGATGATCGTTGCCCTGCCAAACCAAGAGGAAAAGAATGAAGGAGAAATATTTCCATTGGGTTCGTTATCCGCCTATAGGTCAGGGAAAGCACCAGGATGTTTAATCCTGCTATCCAAAATTGGTTTGGTAGAAGTACCTACTCGCAATACACCTGTAATTTACTTATCACATGGTAGCGGATGTCACTCAACCACAAATAAACTATGTACAAGACTTCCTCTTATCAAAGATCATTAAATTTAGTCCAAAAGGGAAACCTTGCCAAGGAATTTCCATAGAAAAAGAGATTAGTTTGGGAAGAAAGGTGTGGCGATAGTGCGGTGATTTCAACATACATTTGGAAACTGTTATAGATGGGCACCTTGAGGTCAATCTACCACGATGCACAGGACAAACTCAATTCTGTCCCAGTTGCACTAGTGAGTCCAACTGTTATAGTGACGTAACAGAAAATGTAGACAAACATAAAAGCACAAAAAATTACAGTCTTTCTACCCTTGGAAATGGGGAGAAAAGGGAATCTCTACTCCAAGACCAAAAATATAAGTCCTGTTTTTGTCCGAACAGCCAGAATTATGGAGGCTTACGGTTGCTTCAGACCACCTTAGATTAGAATTTGGGGTCGGAAACCAAACTATAGAAACAAGAGATTATAATAAGACTTTTACTCTATATCACCTAAAATTCCAGTCCTAACAGTTCCTTTACAAAGTTGTGTAAGCCCCCTTATATGTGAGTCATAGGAAATATAGTTAGTAAACCACCAGACTCCCAAACTATAACGTGGTGAAAATGCAGATTGTTTTACTTCTGGATTCGAACTTTTTGATTGGGCAGCACCGTATTCTAACTAGTGAGAGCAAGAGAAGGCATTGGATCCCGGTGTCCAGGGACCGACCATGGAGGCCTCGCCAGCCATCCATATTTTAAAAAATGAGTATTAAAAGGCATTTTTTAAATAGATCCAAAGATTCATTTTACTTAATTGCACTGTTAATGGGATTAATTGCAGTCACATCTACAGCAGACGCTGTGGCAGAGGTCGCATTGCCTCGTCGGTTCGGTTCACAACAGGAAGCTTTGTTGGACAATTGGCAATGAAAATCCAAAAGGTTGTGAATTCACAATCTGGTATCAATCAAAAATGGGCCTATCAAATTAATACCTAGACAAACAGTCATTGGAGGGATAGGCTCATGAGCTTGGGGACATTGTTTCCCCAAAAAAAGGTTTTACAGTGTGGACTGGCATAGTTCGGATTTTTTGTTTACACCCCAAATTTATTAATGAGTCAAACAATTCACTGGACATGGTTAATGCCATTTACAGGGAAGAAAGTAATCTCACTTATCACTTTAGAACATTTCTAAAATTAAACAACAAATTTTTGAAGCCTCTCGGAGTCACGTAAATATTGTGCCTAGAGCTGAGGCATTAGATCAAGTGGGCAAAAAAGCTGTTAGGATTAAACCCACGACTTGGTTTGAGTCTATTAAAACTTTAACTACAATAAATTTTGAATTATGTGTCGCTGTTTAAATCGGTTTGTTTTATGTGCTGTAACCAGTAAAAATCCTTGCACCAAAATCGAGAGAATGAACAAGCCGTGCAATCGCCATGGCACTTTAGATAGAGGAAAGGAGAGAAAAAGGTGTGGAAAGTCAGGACCTTGACGAGGGACTGGCTTTGGAACCACAACATAAAAACAAATAAAATATAAAAGATTTCATGACGTTATTAGTTCTTCTCCAAAATTTATACTTTTGTAATTTCTTTCTTATGTCTGTCTTCATCGCTTAATCCCATCATCTTCTTTGTAAGATAGGAGATATATTTCACCTCGACATGTGATGATTGCCTACTGCACAAATTGTTTTGTAGAGCATGTTGTGTTTGAACAATATGAAATCTGGGCATCTTGAAAAAAGAACAGGATAACGCGGTGTTTTCAGGAAACAAGGGAGTTAACCGTTGAACTGGCCGCCGGGAGCCGGACGAACAGACCTATCTCTTCTCCTTTTGACACAATAATGAGAGATATCACTGATTCTTTTTCTTGCAAGGAATATCCCTGAGAAAGAGAAGACGCGTTAAAGGGTAGGGCTATAACGACCCCTTGGAGGCTCCATCGTTGTAACAGTTTTGAAGCCGAAGGGAGGAATAAACCCCGCGGCCTCCTGTAGGCTCCTCAGGCTTATTAAGGAGAAGGAAAGTCTCACCTAATAAATTTTGGTCAGTCAGGTTGTCACTGGCTTCTCAACCCTATTTCTGATAATATGTTTCAATGACTATGCGTGCCCAAAATTTCATTACAATTTTAATTTTAATGTTAACACCATCCGTTCTCACCTGCCCCCACTTACTTTGTAATATTCTATTACTATTGGAAAGTAGTAATCTCAGTGTCAGGATGACATCGTGGCTTTGTTTGAAAAGAAAGGGGGAAATGTTGGGGAAAAGAGAAGGTCAGCCCCCCCCTGTTACTGTGTTTATAGGGATGAAGTATTTTAAGAGACTCCATTGTGGCTCTGTATTTTGAGATGCGGTATCTGTGACCCGACCCCCAACCTTTCCTATCAAGAGACATGCTTGCGTGGTGATTTAAGTTTAAAAGATTTGGGGGCTGGAGGATGTGCTTTGTTTACAAATGCCTAAAGGCTGCTTGTGGTTAAGGCCATCACCATCCTTAAATCTCAAGTAAAAGAAAACATCTGTCTCCTGCTTGTCCCTGGGAAATGGAACATCTCCGTGTTTCGTATGTCTTACTGGCTGATTACTCCCTTATCTTTGAGGCATAAATACATGAGGGACTCAGATACTTGCTGCGTGTGGTTCTCTGAAGCAACCGCACCGTTCCCCTAGGCCCCGCGTTTTTTCTTTCTCTATACTTTGCGTGTATTATTCTTTTCTCAAGTATCCTCGTTCACACTAAGAGAACACCCACAGTGTGGAGGG
The DNA here is from genome assembly GCF_007565055.1 of Rhinopithecus roxellana. Lineage (NCBI taxonomy): Eukaryota > Metazoa > Chordata > Mammalia > Primates > Cercopithecidae > Rhinopithecus > Rhinopithecus roxellana. The sequence goes on from NC_044560.1 coordinate 30,875,851, forward strand.
CAGGCCACCCCTTCAACAATGTTTTCTGAGAGAGGTCAAAGGTCAAAGATTAATTTACTTTAAATGTCAGCCAATTGTAAACTTACAACTGTAAAAATCCCCAGTGACTCTGTCACTTGCTGTAACTTGTTTGTGTCTGACTATAAAAGACGACTGAACAACGAGCTCGGGGTCTCTCCCTACGATCTGATACCTAGCTGGAGGGAACCGAGTTCGAACTCGAAATAAAGCGATCCCTGCCACTTGGCTTTGTCTCTGGACTCTGGTGGTTGCTTTCGGGTCATCGCGGGTCTGGGCATTACCTCTTGGGGGCTCGTCCAGGATTGCCCCTAAGCCCACCAGACCCCAGGCCAACGGGTCATCGCAAAAGTGAGTAAGCCGGCTCTGTTTATATGTTGTCTGTCTGCCTCTGAATAATCCTGAGGGGTCTTTATATGAGACTGATCTAGTCCTGGCAGACGCGCTATAGGACAGTCAGTGGAGGCCGGTGGGAGACGTCCTCCGGTACTCATCTGGGGCTCTGTATTCTGTGGCCCATCTGCTTCTGGTCGGGTCCTAAGCCTGAGATGCACTAGCGATCAATATATCTTGGTTGTTGGAAGTTATCTGTTGCACGCCCCTTACTAATTTACCTTGATTTACAGGAGCTTCGGAGCCAGTCCTGTACCAGGCACTAATATCCCTTACCACCCATCTTCTATCAACAGGACTTCCTCAGAATGGGCAACTCCCAGACCACACCACTTTCTCTCCTTGTCAATAATTTTAAAGATGTGAGAGCAAGGGGACATGATCTCAGTATAGAACTTAAAAAGGGAAAATTAATAACCCTCTGCCACTCTGAGTGGCCCACCTTTGGTGTAGGCTGGCCAGCCGAGGGAACTTTTTGCTTCCCCATTATCCTCCAGGTAAAATCAAGGGTTTTCCTACCAGGTCGTTCGGGACACCCAGATCAGATCCCCTACATTTTAGTCTGGCAAGATCTGGTGGAAAATCCGCCCCCGTGGCTAGCTCCCTTTCTGATGACCTCTGAACCCTGTAAAACCCTAGTTGCACAACCAACTGGGACCACCAAAAGACCAAAAACTCCAACTGCCCCCTTGCCCCCGTGTTGCCTGACAGCCAGGACCTTGCATCCTTGGAACCCCCGCCTTATCCTCCCCCTCCCGGACCCCATGCCCAAGCCCAACTGGCCGCACTCCCAAGAAGCCATGAGGGCCGAGAAGCGGCCGTGGCACCAGGAGAAACTGAAAGTGAACATGGCTCGGGAGGGCCGGCAGGGCGAACGTGCGGGCGTGTACAGCGTGAGGCAACTCCGCAAGTTCCTGATTCCACTGTAGCGCTCCCCTTAAGGGAAATAGGACCCCCCGATGACACAGGTAACCCTAGACTCCAGTATTGGCCGTTCTCTACCAGTGACCTGTACAACTGGAAGACTCAGAATGCCCAGTTCTCTGATAACCCCAAGGACCTAACAGTCCTTCTAGATAGTGTCATGTTCACTCATCAGTCCACCTGGGATGACTGCCAACAGCTCCTCCACATTCTGTTCACAACGGAGGAACGGGAGAGAATCCAGGTAGAGGCTAGAAAGTTGGTTCCTGGAGATGACGGTCAACCGACTGCAAACCCCGACCTCATTAATGCAGCATTTCCCTTGACCAGGCCAACGTGGAACTACAATACAGCAGAAGGTAGGGGAAAACTACTCGTTTATCGCCAGACTCTAATGGTGGGTCTCTGGGCTGCAGCTCACAAGCCCACTAATTTGGCTAAGGTATATTCTGTTTTACAGGGAAAGACAGAAAGCCCTGCTGTTTATCTAGAAAGACTAATGGAAGCCTTTATACAGTATACACCTATAGATTCAGAGACACCTGAAAATCAGGCAGCAGTCGTTATGTCCTTTGTCAACCAGGCGGCCCCAGATATTTAAAAAAGCTACAAAAATTAGAAGATTTGGAGGGAAAACAGGTCCAGGACCTCCTTCGCTTAGCACAGAGAGTTTACAACAACAGAGATGCTCCAGAGGAAAGACAAATTAGGGCTACTGAGAAAATGACCAAAGTCCTGGCGGCAGTCGTCCAAAAAGAACAACCACCGCCAGGAAGCACCCAATCCACGTGTGCCCCTAGGCACAATCTGAGTAAAGACCAATGTGCATACTGTAAAGAAATTGGTCACTGGATAAAAGACTGCCCCAAAAAGAAACAGCACCAGCCAGGCCAAGGACAATGGCAGCCCAAATCTATGCCGATACTAGTTACCCAAGATACAGACTAGGGGAGACGGGGTTCAGATCCCCTCCCCGAACCTAGGGTAACTTTACAAGTGGAGGGGTCCCTGGTCCAGTTCCTGGTTGATACCGGGGCACAACATTCAGTCTTAGTCAAGCCCTATGGAAAGTTATCTTCCAACTCCTCCTGGGTTCAAGGGGCCACAGGAACCAAGAAATATCCATGGACATCCCAGAGAGCAGTAAACTTGGGAACCGGGAAAGTGTCCCATAGCTTCCTGGTCATCCCTGACAGCCCTTGTCCCCTGTTGGGGAGAGATCTGTTGACTAAAATGGCGGCACAAATCCATTTTCAACCAGAAGGGCCCAAAGTGACTGACTCCCAAAACAGGCCACTATCTGTTCTTACCGTAACTCTAGAGGATGAGTACTGGCTTCACCAGGAGTTAACGCCTCCTAACCAAAATATAGACTCCTGGCTCCAGAACTTCCCGGAGGCTTGGGCAGAAACAGGAGGGCTAGGGCTAGCAAAGCACGGTCCCACCATTTTTGTTGAACTTAAGCCTGGGATGGACCCTGTTCACATGCGCCAATACCCAATGGCCCTGGAAGCCAAAGAGGGAATTATACCACACATCCGCCGACTCCTAGATCATGGAGTCCTATGCCCCTGCCACTCACCATGGAACACTCCGCTGCTACCAATACAAAAACCCAACAGTAAAGAATATAGGCCGGTACAAGACTTAAGAGAAGTCAATAAAAGAGTAATGGACATACACCCGATGGTGCCAAATCCATACACCCTCCTGAGTACCTTGAGTGCTGAAAATCAATGGTATACTGTTCTAGACCTAAAATATGCTTTTTTTAGCCTGCCTTTAGCCCCTAAAAGCCAGGAAATTTTTGCCTTTGAGTGGACAGACTCTGAGAGAGGCATAAGTGGCCAACTGACGTGGACCAGACTGCCACAAGGATTCAAAAACTCCCCAACTCTGTTTGATGAAGCCTTCCACGAAGACTTGGGTGAGTACTGACGCCAACACCGCAGTATAACTCTCTTGCAGCATGTTGATGATCTCTTAATAGCGGCAACGTCCTCAGAGGCCTGCATCCAAGGAACCAAAGACCTCCTGAAAACCTTGGGAAACCTGGGTTATCGAGCCTCAGCTAAAAAGGCCCAGATCTGCAGGCCAGAGGTAACCTACTTAGGGTATCTACTTATAGGGGGACAGCGCTGGCTAACAAATGCTCAAAAAGAAACTGTCCTACAGATCCCCAGACAGCAGTCAACATGACAGGTAAGAGAGTTCCTGGGATCTGCAGGGTTCTGTAGACTCTGGATACCTGGCTTCGCTGAACTGGCAAAACCCCTCTATCAGGCTACCAAAGAGCAGCAGCCCTTCAATTGGACTGAAGAGGCTGAGTAAGCTTTCCAGCAAATCAAAACTGCTCTGCTCTCGGCCCCCACACTGGGTCTTCCGGATGTCTCTAAGCCTTTCCACTTATACGTGGACGAAAGCCAGGGCATAGTGAAAGCAGTATTAACTCAAAATTTAGGTCCCTGGCGCAGACCGGTTGCATACCTCTCAAAGAGACTGGACCCGGTAGCTGCAGGATGGCCTCCTTGCCTCTGGATGATTGCTGCAACGGCCCTGATGGTCAAGGAAGCTAACAAACTGGCCATGGGCCAAGAATTACAAGTCACCACCCCTCATGCTGTCGAAGGCATCCTCCGACAACCCCCTGATCGATGGCTCAGCAATGCTTGGCTTACCCATTATCAAGGGCTATTACTAAACCCCCTCAGAATAACATTTAAGCCCCCGACAACCCTAAACCCAGCATCATTGCTGCCAGACCCAGACTTAAGTAAGCCGCTCCACAACTGTGCTGAAATACTAGCCCAGGTACATGGAGTCAGAGAAGACCTCCAGGACCGACCGCTACCAGATGCAGACCTCACCTGGTTCACTGACGGAAGCGGCTTCGTTCACCAAGAACAGAGGTATGCGGGGGTGGCGGTAACCTCAGAGACTGAGATAGTTTGAGCTGAGCCTTTACCTCCAGCAACATCGGCTCAAAAGGCTGAGTTAATAGCCTTGGCACAAGCCCTGAAACTAGGCAAAGACCATAAACTGACAGTATATACTGACAGCCGGTATGCATTTGCCACTGCCCACATACATGGGGCTATATACAAAGAGAGGGGGCTTCTCACGGCTGAAGGAAAAGACATTAAAAATAAAGAAGAAATCTTAAATCTTCTGGCTGCCCTTTGGGAACCCAAAAAGCTGGCTATCATCCACTGTCCGGGACATCAAAAAGCCACTAACCCAGTCACTCGAGGAAACAACCTGGCTGACCAGACTGCAAAAGACGTGGCTAAAACCACTCCTCAGCTGCTGGCCCTCCAGCTGCCTGATCCCAGGCCCAGAGAATTGCCCTTTCACCCAGAATACTCAGAAGAAGACCTCCAGTGGATAAGTAAACTCCCCAGAACACAGGTCAGTAATCAGTGCTGGAAAGATTCTAACAACAATACCATTCTCCCGGACAGGTTGGGGCAGCGAGTAATAGCACAAATCCACCGAAGCACTCATCGGGGCCCGCGGCAGATGTTAGATTTGATTCAACACACTGGACTAAAAATTAAAAACGCCCCTGAAAAAGTAGACGCCACAGTTAAAAACTGTGTAGTATGTCAACTCAATAATGCCAGTCTCGGGACCCAGACCACGGGAAAAAGACACAGGGGAGATAGACATGGTATATATTGGGAAATTGACTTTACTGAAATAAAGCCAGGAAAATATGGATACAAATATTTACTAGTTTTTATATACATTCTCAGGATGGGCAGAAGCTTTTCCGACAAAAAAAGAAACTGCACAGATTGTGGCCAAAAAGATCCTAGAAGAAATCCTGCCCAGGTACGGCTTTCCAGTCATGATAGGGTCGGATAATGGGCCGGCCTTCACCGCAAAGGTAAGTCAGGGACTGGCTTCCATCCTTGGGGCTAATTGGAAACTACATTGTGCTTATCGACCCCAAAGCTCAGGTCGGGTAGAAAGAATGAATAGAACATTAAAAGAGACCCTAACTAAATTGACCATGGAGACTGGCACTAACTGGGTAGTCCTCCTCCCCTACGCTCTGTTCCGGGCATGTAACTCTCCTTATAAACTAGGACTTACCCCTTATGAAATAATGTATGGCAAGCCACCCCCTATCCTCCCTAACCTTAAAGACAATCTCCTCAAAGCTGACACAGATAATGGTCTTGAACTTTTGTTCTCCTTACAAGCCCTACAGAGAGTTCATGAGGAAGTCTGGCCCAAGCTAAAAGAACTATATGAAGCTGGGCCTCCACCCATTCCACATCAATACAAACCGGGAGACTGGGTCCTCGTCAAGCGCCACCGACAAGAAACCCTAGAACCCCGGTGGAAAGGACCATTCCAGGTGATCCTGACTATGCCTATGACCCTCAAAGTGGAAGGCATCGCCGCCTGGATTCATCACACCCACGCCAAGCCTATAGACCCACTCTCGGACCTTGTTACATCCTCGACGGGAGAGGCAGCAACCTGGACAGTTGACCAGACCAAAGAAAACCCTCTAAAACTTGTTCTACGCCATCAGCAACCTAAACTGTAACTATGACACCTACCTCCTTTATAACTCTTCTACTCTTATGGATCCCTTGTGGGGAGACCCAGGCGAACCCGGCAACATCCCCTTTCACTTGGCGTTTCTTCCTGACTGAGAATTGGACCAATTATGCTCAGACAGAACAAAAGGGCTATGTATTAGGCACTGCTGACTGTCCCTCGGGGGGTTGTAGCACTCCCATCCATCTAAATTTCACTGATTTTAAACATCAGCCAGGAAAAGCAGTACCCGCAATTTGTTTCCTCTTTGACCAAACACTCTCTTATTGTAATAACTCATGGGTAGAACAAAGTGTCGGCTGTCCATATAGGTCCTGCAAAATCCATACCGTTAAAATCCTAAAAACTTCTGAGTTCCTATCCAGTCAAACGTGGCAGTCACACAATTTCTTTAAAACCACATCAGGCTATACCTGGGTTATCTGGGACCCCTGGGACTCCCACTGGACTTCCCAGCAAAAAGGGGCTATGTAATTGACTTCAGGAACTACCTGGCCTAGTAGCCGTCTCTTTCTCTGGCATTCCCTTGTTCAGATCCAGATCACCCTACACGCGGCTATACAGAACCAGGAAAGGGAATTAAATGTCCAGCTTTCAACTTTAACTCCTACCCGCCCCTTTTCCTGGTTATCCCTATTAAGAGAAGGGTTAGAAATCGCAAACGTCACTGGCCTAGGGAATCTCTCTGCATGCTTCTTCTGCATGGCTCTAGGGCGACCGCCATTAACCGCAGTTCCACTTCCAGGCCTGTCTAACGCTTCTCTCAGCCTAAACCCTAACAATAGCCACATACCACCCCCATCCTTGACGTCCCCTTGTTCCTAAACCCTGGACAGACACAAGTTTCCTTTTGTTATTCAAATGCCGGCACTACCCTCTGTAATACAACTTCCACTCCCAACTCGACCCTCTTTGACCCTCCCAGTTCTTTCTTCTGGTGCAATGGGACCCTATATAAGAACCTTTCCACTCAGGCCACTATAACCCTACTGTGTCTCCCTGTCACGCTAGTCCCCCAACTAACCTTGCGCACCCCTGCAGAATTTTCCAGGTGGGACTCCGCCCCTTTCCCTAGACCAAAACGAGCTATTTTCCTCCCCCTAGTAGCCGGAGTCTCACTCACCACATCCTTAGTTGCTGCAGGACTAGCCGGGGGAGCTTTAGGTCACTCCCTTATCAGCACTGCAAAACTCTCTCATCAATTCTCCATAGCTGTGGAAGCTTCCGCCGAATCCCTTGCCTCATTACAGAGACAATTGACTTCCCTTGCCCAAGTTACTTTACAAAACCGCCATGCACTAGACCTGTTAACGGCTGAAAAAGGAGGGACCTGTCTTTTCCTCAGAGAAGATTGTTGTTTCTACATAAATGAATCTGGACTCGTAGAAACGCGAGTTCAACAACTACATAAACTCAGCCTAGAATTGCAGAAACAACAATTCACCTCTGCTGCCAACAGCTGGTGGAATTCCTCCATGTAATCCCTTCTAGTGCCCCTCATAGGACCATTCATAAGTATACTTCTCTTACTCACTATAGGACCATGTATAATAAACAGATTAACAAACTTTGTAAAAGAAAGACTCAACACTGTCCAGCTTATGGTCCTGAGAGCCCAGTACCAACCTGTACTCACCGAGACTTCTGAGTCAGACATGTAAGACCCAAGATTGGCTCTCAAGATACTAGAGAGAGGGGGGAATGAGGAGTGGAAAAATAGTGAATATCAGAGGTCAGAAAAGTCAGGAAACTCTCCTTAATGCTAAAACAACAAGGTTATCTGGAAAGCCCCTAGCAGGACAAGCGGCCGTTTGTGGTTTGGTCAAAGGGTGGGAACCAATGAACAACTGACTAATGTTTAGCTTTAAATGTCAGCCAGTTGTAAACTTACAACTGTAAAAATCCCCAGTGACTCTGTCATTGCTGTAACTTGTTTGTGTCTGACTATAAAAGACGGCTGAACACCGAGCTCGGGGTCTCTCCCTAGGATCTGATACCTAGCTGGAGGGAACCGAGTTCGAACTTGAAATAAAGCGATCCCTGCCACTTGGCTTTGTCTCTGGACTCTGGTGGTTGCTTTCGGGTCATCGCGGGTCTGGGCATTAAAAAAGCAATGACAGAGATACCTGCTCCTGTGTCTACTAACCCTTCAAACTGTTTTCCTTGAATAATGGCCTTACACACAGGTCTGCTCTCAGAGACCAGACTTGCCCAATATGTAGCCTTTCATGCCAGATCAGTGCTTCCGAGCCCTCCTGTTCTTTTTATCTCGCTGTTTTCAAGTTTAATATAAGGTAGGAGTAATAATTGAGCGATCCTCTCTCCTGGACTGGCACTCCAAGGAATTGAGGAACTAATAACCAATTGAATTTCTCCTTTATAGTCTGAATCAACCACACCAGTACGAATTTGAACTCCTTTTAGATTTAAACTTGATCTTCCTAAGATTAGTCCTACAGTCCCCTCAGGCAATGGGCCGTATACCCCTGTGGGGATTTTTTGTGGAGGCTCCCCTGGAAGCAGAGAGACTTCTTGTAAAGTACATAGATCTACTGCTGCACTGCCACTTGTGGTGGGGGATACTTGCTGTATTGTGATAACTGGCTTATTCCCTGAGACACTTGTGACAGTGGGGTTTGTTGTTCCTGAAAACCCTGAGGAACAAAGGGTTGAATTTTGAATGCCCCAGTTTGTTGCGGGGCCTGAAGCTGGCCCCTCCTCTCGTTTCCCAACAGTGGCTGCCCATTTTTATCGTATTTAGAACGACATTGATTACCCCAATGTTTTCCCTTTTTACATCTTGGACATAGGCCAGGTGGGCCTTTATCTGTTGTTGTAGTAACTTGAGTAGTTACATTTTGTTTATTTGTGACTAGGCAATTCTTTTTTAGATGACCAATTTGACCACAATTATAACATTTTTCCCCAAATGTTTTCACTTGTCCTCCAAAGCAACTCCTGTGATTGCCTGAGCCATAAGCATAGCTTTATGCATAGCTCCTCCAATTCCATCGCAGGCTTTAACGTACTCTGAGATTACATCTGATCCTGCAGGAACCCTTCCTTTTAATGGCTTAATGGCTGATTGACAATCTGGATTGGTGTTTTCATATGCCATCAACTCCACTATGACTTTACGGGCATTCTCATCAGTAATTGACTTTTGAGCAGCATCTTGAAGTCTTGCTACAAAATCAGGGTAGGGCTCTTTAGAGCCTTGTCTTACTGTATTAAATGAAGGGCAGGCAGTTCCTGGGTCTTGGATTTTCTCCCAGGCCCTAAGGCAGATAGCCCTGATTTGCTCAGTGGCCTCATTTGGCATTATTGCTTGTTGGTCAACAGTGCTCCAATTTTGACCTATTCCTAATAGTTGATCTGCATCTATGTTAATTGGAGGATTGGCAGTCCTATTTCTTCGGACCTGCACTTGTGCCCCATCAATCCACCAAGTCTTAAATTGTAAAAATGGAGAGGGTGAGAGTGATGATTTTGCCAGAATCTCCCAATCATAAGGAATGAGTCTGTGTCCATGAACAATGGAATCTAATAATGTTCTCATGTAAGGAGAGTTGGGTCCATACTGTTTTACTCCTTCTTTCATTTCTTTTAGCATTTTTATAGAAAAGGACTGATATCTGGCTTCAGCTACGGGAGGCTCTCCCTCTTGGGCCCCTTCTCCAGGTGGTCTTGCTTCTAATATTACTGGGAATTGTCACGCCTCAATATCTCCCTGTTTTCTTGCCTCATCAATAATTTTATGTACTGCACTACCCTGTGTACTAGGCGGTGCTGTAGGATTAAGTCTCATGGTGGGCGGCTGAGGATATGGCGCCCTGCCCTGTGGCACCGGAAATGTTCCTGGCTGTCCATACAGATTTTCTGGGGGCTGCAGATACTGCAGTTCAGCTGGCGGCCAGTATTGATAGGCTACTGGCAGCTGAATCTTACTTTCTACCTGCTGATATTGTGGACACTGTATTTGGATTGGCATTGCCATGACAGAGACTCTATCTTTTTCTATTTGATCTTCTTTTGGAGTTTGTACTTGTTTAACCTGCATTTGAGGTTCTAAGGTTGCAGGCATCTGAGCTGTTGTAAGAGGAGTTGGCCATCGTGGTTTAGACTCTGATGGCTCTACTAATTCTACTAATTCTTTTTCCTCTAATTTTAACGTTTCAGGATATATTACCTCCTGTAATTGATTATTGTCAACATTTTGCGTTGACCGAGCCATTACCGGCTCTGCTACACATTTACAGTGTGAACTTTCTTTTCCTTTCCGGGATTGTATCCCTGCCTCTTTTTCACAATCTACTCCACAGCTTTTAGGGACATCAGAAATTGAAATGTTATCTTCTTCTATTTGCAATGGTTCTAAAGCTACTTTAACAATGACCCAATCATTCCATACTGTAAGTGGGATGATTTTACCTTCCCTACTTGCTTGTTTTAATTCTTTGCCAATTTTTTCCCAATCTTTTAGATCTAAAGTTCCCTGTTCTGGAAACCATGGACAAAACTGTTCTATTGTTTGAAAGAGCGTAATTAGATTTTTGGTAGAGACTTTAACTCCCCCTCTTTTTAAGAGAATTTTTATAAAGCTGTGATAAGAGGCATATTTACTTTTAGTTTGCCCCATTGTTACCCTAGGTTCTTCTGAGCGCACAAGCTTACCTCAAGGCTGACTGTAGACGTACTCGGGAGTCTCTCGTCGACTTGTCCTCAATGACCACACTCCAGTGTACCTTCACCTTAGAGAAAAGCTCCCACGTTGGGCACCAGATGAAGGGGTGGCCTGCCCCTCCACACCTGTGGGTGTTTCTCGTTAGGTGGAATGAGAGACTTGAGAAAAAGAATAATACACAAAGTATAGAGAAAGAAAAGCGGGGCCTAGGGGACCGGTGCTGTGCTTACAGAGAACCCACACTGGCACCGGTCTCTGAGTTCCCTCAGTATTTATTGCTCAAAAGATAAGGGAGTAAATCAGCAGTAAGACATACAGATACACAGAGATGTTCCATTTCCCAGGGACAAGCAGGAGACAGATGTTTTTCTTTTACTGAGATTTAAGAGAATGGTGATGGCCTTTAACCACAAGCAGCCTATAGGTATTTGTTTAACAAAGCACATTCCTTACAGCCCCAAATCTTTAAACCTTAAATCACCACAGCACATGTCTCTTGTAAGGACAGGGTTGGGGGTAGGGTCACAGATTAACAGCATCTCAAATACAGAGCCAAATGGAGTCTCTTAAACTTACTTCTATCTATAATAACACAGTAACAGGCTGACGTCTCTTTTCGCCACACATTGTGACATATTGTTGGGCCCACCACCAACATGATGTGAGTCTCCTGCATGGTCCTTGACCACAGAGACCATCCTGATGTATCTCTGAAAGCTCAAAACTATTTGAAGCGATTATCTTGTTATGCCTGCTCTTTGCCCATAGGAGAGAATGTAACATTTCTGTGGGCCCAGCACCTATTTGATATAAGTGTGCCTAGGCCATGCCTACAAAAGGAAGAATGATGTACCCATGGGTCCAGCACACAGGTGATTCCATTCTACTGCCTTGATTCTTGCCCACAAGAATCACTGTTACATATTTTTGGACTCTCCCCCTGGATGATGTGAGACTCTTTTTCTTCCTGGGTCCTGTCCACAAAGGAGATTGGGACATATCACTTGACCCAGCACCCACGTGATGTGTCTCTCATCTAATGCCTTGGCCCTTCCCACTGGACTGATGGTGACATATAGCTGGGCACAGCTTCTAGGTTATGTGACTCTTCTCTTCTTCCTGAGTCCTGCCCACAGGGGGCATTGTGACATATCTCTAAACCCTTCACCGAGATAATGGGACTCTTTCATCCGGGTCCTCCCCAAAGAGCCTATTGTGACGTGTTTGGATCAAGCACCTAGGAGATGTTTCTCTTTTCTCCTACCTGTTACCTGTTACTGGTAGTGAATCCGTATGGGTACAGGTCTGCAGTAACCTCAATTCTTGCCTCCTCAGAAGAAAAGAACTCAACTGAGGGGCACAAGGCAGAAGGAGAGACCAAGGCAAGTAAGAGAGCAGGAGTGAAAGTTCATTAGAACAGGAACAAAAGGAAAAAAAGTACACTTGGAAGAGGACCAAGTGGACAACTTAAAAGAGAAGTGCACAGTTTGACCTTTGGAGCTGGGGTTTTTATGTCGGCATACTTCTGGAGTCTTGCATTACTTCTCCCCAGTCACCCACCTCCTGAGATCTTTTTTTTTTCTCCTGCAATCTTATTGGGAAGCAGCTGATCACCAGTTTCAGCTGTTTTCTATCTATCAAGAGTCTGCCTTTCACTAGTGCCAGCTGTGCTGTAACCAATTATTCCTTTAGAGGGACAGCTAACAACTGCCTCACCTGACCATCGCCTGATAATTGACTGATGCTCCTGGTGTGTGGGGGGAGCCCTCACTTGCCCTGTTCATAGCTGACTAACTACCTACTGTAACACTGCATGCATTGCGTTTGTGACATATAACAGTGTCCAATACTTAGGTGAAGTGACTCTGCTGCATGGGCCCTGCCCAACAGGGATATTCTGATATATTTTTACGTTCATGATTTAGGTGACTTGCCTTTCTCTTCCTGCCAGACCCCTGCCAAAATGTGGGATGGTGACATATCACCGGGACTAATGGCTAGGTAATGTGACTCTCGTCTTTTGCATGGGCCCCACGTATTCTGAGTACTGTGACATATCACTGGGCCAAACACCTAGAATATGGGAGGTGCCGGCCTGTGCACTGTAAACAGAACTTTAGACCTACCACTCTCAAGAGCCTCATGATATATCTCTGTATTTATCATCCAGGAGATGTGACTCTCCCCTGCTGCCTTCACTTTCCCCACAGGGAAGATTGTGACATAACACTGACCCAGTAACAGAATGATGGGTTTCCTTTTCCTAGGTCTTGCTCACAGGAACCATTGTGACATACCACTAGACCCAGCACCCAGGTGCTGTGACTCTGCTGCCTGTGCCCTGCTTTCAGTACAGGATCGTAAAATATACCTGGCTGAGTACCTAGTGATGTGACTCTTCTCCCAGGTTCCTGCCATCAGAGAAGATTGTGAAAAATCCCTGACCTACCATCAAAGTGATGTGACTCTCCTGCTCACTCTCTATCCACAGGTGGGATTGAGAAGTATATCTTCATTCACAGGCATACCCAGCCAGCAATGAGGACTGTCATTCTCACAAATGGACAAAGACTTCTGGTTTGGTCCTAAGTATCACATGTGGATGCAGTCCCCAGTCGAAATTGTGACTGTTATATTTGGATCTGGCCACAGGTGGCCAGATCACAGACACGGTGAGAACTCTCATACCTGGATCTAGCCAATAAGAGAGATGTTAGTGCTCATTCCTGGGCTTAGGAAAATGGGTAAGATCATGAGTTTATACCAGCACATAGGTCCAAGAGGGGGTTGTGGCTCTCAGGCATACCATATAAAGCCCTCGGATGACACAAAGAGTGTGGTAACAGGGCTCAGTGAACAGGTGAGATAGTGACTATGGTACACACGCCCAGTTCACAGTAAGAATTTTCACCCTCTTAAATAGCCACAGCCCACTGTTGAGGTTTTGAACCTCAAACGCGAAGGAGCTGAAAGTTAGAATGGTGACTCTCATATGAGGATCAGGTCCACAGATGAGATAGTGAATCTTGGACCAAGATTCAACACTCTGGTGAGGCTGTGACTTTTCTACCAGGAAAAGTCTAAGAACTGAGGCTCTCATGCACAAATCCAGTCTATCATTGAGATTCTGACTTGCATACTTACAGTCAACACTCAAGATCTTGACTATTATCTCTAGAGCTGGAGGTGTTTGGGATTGTTTATCTCATCCCTGAATCTTTCTACAGGTGTGATTGTGGCATATGTTTTTGCCCATACCCTGAGTGATTTTAGTTTCCTGCCTGAGCCCAGCCCACAGATGGAACTGCAACATATACCGAGGCCAAGCACCAAGGTAATATGACTCTTCCCATCTGCCTGAACCTGTCACTTAGAAGTAATTGTGACATATTTCTGAATACCTACAGGAAAGATTGTGTCTTAACACTGAGCCCAGCACCTGGGTGATGTGCTTCTTCTGCCGTAGTTCTCCCCACATAAAACATTGTGACATATTTCTGGGCCAATTACGTAAGTTAAATGAGTCTTTGCTTATGCCTGGATCTCGCCCTCAGAAGAACTTATAACAGGTTGCTGAACCCAGCACCTAGGTAATTTGAGTCTTCTCTGCTGCCTGGCCCCTGCCAACAGAAGGGATTTTAAACTATTGTTTAACCTAGCACATAAATTTTATGACTCACTTCTTTTGCTAAGCCCTGCTAACCATGGGAATTACAACATATTGCTGAAACCAGAATAATGCGACAATCCTCTCTTGCCTGGGCATTGCCCACAGTGGGCATTGTTACATATTACTGGGCCCATCTTCTAAGTAATGTGACTGTCCTCTTCTGCTTGGGATCTGCCGACATGAAAGACTGTGACATATCACTAGGCCCAGATCCCAGCTGATGTGACTCTCTTCTTTCTTGATCCCGCTCATAGTGCAGATTGACATATTCCTGTCCTAGCATCCAAGTGATGTGACTCTTCTGCCTGGTTCCTACCTACAGGTGGGATTGTGACATACACCTGGGACATGCTCACTGGTGCAATGACAACACTCATACCTCAACCCACAAAACAGGAGAAATATTGATTTTCTCTGCTAGGTTTAGGGCAACAGGTAAGGTCTTCTTCTGTTTCTTGTGTGAAGGTCAGAGAAAAGTACAATATTCATGCAAATTGTATAAAGCTTTCAGTTAGTACAGAGAGTGTCATAACAAAGCCCAGCACACAGGTGAAATTTTGACTCTCAAATGCATACCCAGCCAATAGTTAGAATTTTTATCCACACACAAGTTTTTAGCCCACAGTTAAGATCCCATATCTCACATGTAAATGCAGTTCACAGTTGGAATTGTGACTGGTATATGTGGATCTAGTCACAGGTAGGATGGTGACTCACTTCTGAACCCAGCTGACAGGTGCAATGATGACTCTAATACCTGGATGCAGCAAATTAGAGAGAGGTTGACTCTAATACCTGTGCTTAGGGCAACGGTACAATCATGGATCATACCAGCACAAGAGTCTCAGAGCAGATTGTGACTCTCAGGAACATTATACAAAGCCTTTGAGTGGTACACGGAGTGTCATAACAGTACCAATCACGGAGGTGAGATTGTGATTCTTATATGCACACCCACCCAAAAGTAAAAGTTGTCACCCTCCCACATGGACACTGCTCACCTTAAGGTTCTGAATCTGACACTAAGAGGCAGTCGAAAGCTAAAATTGTGACTCTCATACATGGATCCTACTCACAGGTAGGGTGGTGACTCTTGGGAAAGAAGTCAACATGCCCGTGAGCCTGTGACTTTCATACCAGGGCACAGTCCTTGGGTGGAATTGGGACTTTCACGCACGGATCCAATATATCATTGAAATGGTGAGTCCTGTACTTGCACATAACTCACAGGAGGTGTTGACTCTCATGCCTAAAGCTGGGACATGTGCAGAATTATAAATCTAACCACAGGATCTTCTTGCATGTGTGATTTTTACACACCCATTTGCCTAGCATTTGAGTAATTCCACTCGTCTGTGTAGGCCAAGCCCTTAGATGGTGTTGTGACATGAATTGAGTCAAGAATCTAGGTGATGTAACTCTCCTTCCTGGGTGCTGCCCTCAAAGGAGATTTTGACATATTGCTGGGCCCAGCACATTAGTGGTGTGAATCTTTTCGCCTGCCTGGTTGCTACACACTGGGAGCACTGTGGCCCAACACCAGGTGATATGACTCTCCTCCCATATCTGGCCCCTGTCCACCTTAAGGATTGTGATATATCAGTGGGCCCAGCATCCAGGTGAAGCGAATATCCTCTCCTGTTTGGCTTCTGCATACAGGGGGCATGGTGACATATTGCAGTGCCCAACATTATGATAATGCGATTTTACTGCATGAGCAATGTTCATAGAAGGGTATTGTGACACATAACTAGACCCAGCACCTAGATAATGTGACTCTGCTCTCCTGCTCAGGCCCTGCTTATAGAGCAAATTATGACATATTGCTGAGTCTAGCACCTAGGAGATGTGACTGTCCTGCCTTAGCCTTCCTTGCTCGCAGGGGACTTTTTGACGTATCTGTGGGTTCATCGCCTAGATGATGTGACTCTCTTCTTCTGCCTGTGCTTTGCCCACAGGAAAGCCTGGACCGTATCACTTGGCTGAGCACCCAGGTAATGTGACTCTTTTTTTGTGCCTTGCCCACAGGGAGCATTGTGACATTTCACTAGGCCCAGCATTTAGGTGATGTGACTGTCTTGCCTGGGTTCTGCCCATAGGGGAACTGTGAAATATTTCTGGTCCAGCGCCCAGGGGATGTGATGCTCTAGCCTGGTCTCTGCTCCCAGGTGGAATTGTGACATATACGTACGCCCAGCTAACAGGGATGAGGAGGACTCTTATACCTGGACTCAGCTAATAGGAGAGATTGCAACTTTCATAGCCAACATTAGGGCCACCAGTAATGTCCTGGGTTTCCTAATTGTATGAATATCAAAAAGGATTACATCACTTACTCATATTGCATAAAGCACTCGAGTGTACAGAGAGTATTGTAACAGGGCTCAGCACAGAGGTGAGATTGTGACTCTCATATGCACACCAGGCAACAGTTATAACTGTCACTCTCTCACATGGACACAGCCTGCTGGTAAGATCCTGAATCTGACTCATGAACACAGTCCACAGCTGGAATTGTGACTATCATATGTGGATACAGTCACCAGTCAAATTCAGACTCATGTATGAACTCAGTTCACAGGAATGGTGATAACTGTCATACCTGGATCCAGCCAATAAGAATTCATTCACAGCTTTCTAATGGCTCTACGAACAACAGAAAAAAAAAAAGGAATCTCTTGTATGCACTCATGGGGTACACTTACATGTAGAGAATTTTGCTGCCAACATTATATATAACAAAACTTTCACCTTGATAGGTAAAAGATGAAGGGCTAATGTGGGTGAGAAGTTTTAATGAAACATTTGTTGCCTTATAATATCAGAAACAGAATATCGATCCACTGCTTTTAACCTACTTCATAAGTTAAAAATAACTTCTTCAGAAGAGGTTAAAGAGCATTGCCAGCAAGCCATTACTATTCTGAAGGAGCATCATCTGTTAGATCATTTTTTTCCATGGCTTAGCATAAATGAAGCAATGGTCAGAAATTTATCCCCCAAATAGGGCTCTATAGCAGATTCTAATGTAAAGGCTACGGTTACACAATAGACATTAAAAGCTCTAATTAAAGTTGTGCTAAATAATAAAATTTCTTTTGATTACTTACTGGATAAACAGAGAACTACCTGTGCAGTTGCTAATGCTTGTAGTTGCACATGGTAGAATACATCGTGTATTACAGAGATGCAGTTGTAGGGGATTAATGAACAGGCTGCTTGGTTGAAATGAGTAGATCATTTATCTAGCTCATTATTTAATCTATTGGATTTCAGTTGGTTGTTCATGGGGACCTTGGCTAAGAAGCATGGTTTCAACTTTTTGTTTCGTTTTGTTTTGTTTTTTGTTTATTTGTTTGAGACAAAGTCTTGCTCTGTAGTCCAGGCTGGAGTGCAGTGGCATGATCTTGGCTCACCACAACCTCCACCTCCCGGGTTCAAGCGATTCTCCTGCCTCAGCCTCCAGAGTGGCTGGGATTATAGGTACGCACTACTGCACCTGGCTAATTTTTAGTATTTTTAGTAGAGACAGAATTTCACCATGTTGGCCAAGCTGGTCTTGAACTCCTGACCTCAGGTAATCTGCCCACCTTGGCCTCTCAAAGTGTTAGGATTACAGTTGTGAGCCCCCGCGCCCGGCCTGTTTCAATTTTTGGCATTATCCTCCTGCTAGTCAAAATAGTAGTCTCCGAGCCTGGGCGTGGTGGCTCATACCTGTAATCCCAGCACTTTGGGAGGCTGAGGCAGGTGGATCACCTGAGGTTGGGAGTTTGAGACCAGCATGACCAACATGGAGAAACCCTGTCTCTACTAAAAATACAAAAAAATTAGCTGGGCGTGGTGGCACATGCCTGTAATCTCAGCTACTCAGGAGGCTGAGGCAGGAGAATCACTTGAACCCAGGAGGTGGAGGTTGCAGTGAGCCGAGATTGTGCTATTGTACTGCAGCCTGGGCAACAAGAGTGAAACTACGTCTAAAAAAAAAAAAAAAAATTGGCGGGGCGCGGTGGCTCAAGCCTGTAATCCCAGCACTTTGGGAGGCCGAGACGGGCGGATCACGAGGTCAGGAGTTCGAGACCATCCTGGCTAACACGGTGAAACCCCGTCTCTACTAAAAAATACAAAAAGCTAGCCGGGCGAGGTGGCTGGTGCCTGTAGTCCCAGCTACTCGGGAGGCTGAGGCAGGAGAATGGCGTGAACCCGGGAGGCGGAGCTTGCAGTGAGCTGAGATCCGGCCACTGCACTCCAGCCTGGGCGACAGAGCGAGACTCCGTCTCAAAAAAAAAAAAAAAAAAAAAAAAAAAATTGTAATATCCCTACTGCACTGTATTCTCTCAAAAATTAAAAATGTTTACATGCAGTCATCTCTAGAATGTCAAATAGTCTGTTGTTGACTGGACTGACAGAAACTCAAAGATATACGTGACTATGAAGACACCATAACCTGTGAATAACATTGTACGGACAAAAACCCCAAATAATGGAAATTGAGAGTGCCACTAAGGCCCTGAGTTTTGGTCACACTCTGACCTACGTAAGAAATTTACCAAAAAGGGAGGGTTTTAAAAAACAAAGTTGGTGGGGGGCTGTGGCTCACCCCTGTAATCCCAGCACTTTGGGACGCCGAGGTGGGCAGATCACGAGGTCAGGAGATGAAGACCATCATGGCCAATAGGGTGAAAACCCATCTCTACTAAAAATACAAAAATTATCTGGGTGTGGTGGCGTGTGCCTGTAATCCCTGCTACTCGGGGGGTTGAGGCACAAGAATCCCTTGAACCCAAAAGGCGGTGGTTGCAGTGAGCTGAGATTGCGCTACTCCACTCCAGCCTGGCAACAGACTGAGACTCCTCAAAAAAACAAAACAAAAGTTATTGGAGGTCATCATTCTAAACTGAGCTTGTATACTAGTTCCAAACAGACCAACCAAACCATAATGAGTCACCTGTGTTAAATGTGACACAATCAAATGGAAAATTTAAGAAAATAGGTAGATCCTAAAACAGGCCAGGTTTATATTTTTCTTTTGGAAACAGCAGACTTCAACACAAGGAAGCCCCTTCTAACCCTTTAAAAAATAAATAATCGGGCAGACACAGTGGCTCACACCTATAATACTAGCACTTTGGGAGGCTGAGGTGGGCGGATCACCTGAGGTCAGGAGTTTGAGACCAGTCTGGCCAACATGGTGAAACTCCGTCTCTACTAAAAATACAAAAATTAGCCGAGTGTGGTGGCAGGCCCTGTAATCACAGCTACTTGGGAGACTGAAGCAGGAGAATCATTTGAACCCGGGAGGTGGAGGTTGCAGTGAGTTGAGATTGTGCCATTGCACTCCAACCTGGGTGACAGAGTGAAACTTCATCTCAATAATAAATAAATAAATAAATACACACACAAAGATAATAAAATAACCGGAAGCCCATGTTTCCACTTTCAAAACACACACACACACACACACACACACAGTTCTGCCATTTTACAGTAGGATTTGACACTAAATAAGTATTCTATTTCTTTTTTTTTTTTTTAAGATGCAGTCTTGTTCTGTGGTCCAGGCTAGAGTGCAGTGGTGAGATTTCCATGCACTACAACATCTGCCTCCTCCTGCCTCAGCCTCTGGAGTAGCTGGGATTACAGGCACCTGCCATCATGTCTGGCTAATTTTTGTATTTTTGTAGAGACGGGGTTTTACCATGTTGGCCAGGCTGGTCTTGAACTCCTGATCTAAGGTGATCTGTCCATCTGGGCCTTCCAAAGTGCTGGGATTACAGGCGTGAGCCACCACACTCGGCCAACAAGTATATTTTTATGGCAACAGACCAATATCGATATCTAAAGTTTTGATATATCTCTCAAAATTGAGATGACCAAAAGAGAAAAATCGTTAATTATATTCTAATGCTGTCACTTTCACGTTTAACTTTTTTCAATAGGTTTTTTTAACACACTAAACTGAAACCTAACTTGATATATAAATAGACTGTACCCATTCTTGTACCAGTCACAATATTAGAATGTCAACTGTTCGAATCATGTTCAAATCAGGCAAATTCTAAGCTGTAATCAATCTGGCCCTTTCTGTACCTTCCTTGCATTTTCTGTATGTCACTTTGCTTTTCCCACCATGTGGCTATGCTGCAGTATCTCTGAGCCTACTCTGGATCCACGGGGTATCTGATTTGCAAATCATTTTTTACTCAGTTTAACTCTGTTAAATTTAATTTCTCTAAAGTTTTTGTTTTTCTTTTACAAGTTTTGAAATTATTTCTATGATGAAAATAATAACGTTCTTGGGCTTTGACTTTCTAAGCTCATCTCTCAGCTATTCTTTCAAATTATTCTATGTCTGTTCAAAATGCTCCTGCAATTTTTTGAGACAGTGTCTCACTCTTTTATCCTGGCTAGAGTGTGGTAGGTGGTGTAACCAATTATCGCTCATTGCAGCCTTAATTGTCTTGGTTCACACAGTCCTCCTGGTTCAGCAACCTGAGGACCTGCAACTACACGTATGCAACATCATGCCTGGCTAATTTTTTAAAATTGTTTTCATAGACATAGGATCTTACTATGTTGCCCAGGCTGTACTTGAACTCACTGAATCCAAGTGATTCTTTCAACTCAGCCTCCCAAAGTGCTAGGATTACAATTGTGAGGCACCTTGTGTTTCTGTAATTTCTTGACAGGATTATTCCCAATAATAAACAGTACTACATGGGAACAAATCTAAAAAAAAAAAAGTCCATCTTCTATTGTAAAAGTATAATTATCCTGTATTTCATGGGTCTGCAGAAGCCAATAGTTTGATCTATGGAGGAGCATAGATCAACAAATTCAGTTTATTCTGAGTTTCAGCCCAGCCACTTAGTAAGTGTGGCTCTTTGGACAAGTTTCTTGATGTAAAACAGTTGTATAAACCACATATGCAAAAAAAGGCAGAATAATAGTGATTGCAAAAATTGTAGCAATTTTTCTTTTTTTCTTATTTCTTTTTTTTTTTTTTTTTTTTTGAGATGGAGTCTCATTCTGTCACCTAGGCTGGAGTGCAGTGGCATGATCTTGGCTCACTGCAACCTCTGCCTCCTGGGTTGGAGCAATTCTCCTGTCTCAGCTTCCTGAGTAGCAGAGATTACAGGTGTGCACCACCATATCCAGCAAATTTTTGTATTTTTTGCAGAGACAGGATTTTGCCATTTTGGCAAGGCTGGTCTTGAACTCCCAACCTCAGGTGATCCACCCACCTCGGCCTCCTGGAGTGGGGGGATTACAGTCGGGAGCCACAGCGCCTGACCATAGCAATTTTTCATCCCTCCTATATCCATGCCCGTTGCCAGGTGCTTTCACAGCTGCTCCCATTGAGATACAGAATCTGTTTTACAAAGCCTAAATCTGGCTGACCTTGTTTGCTCAGGGCAGTAGAAACCCGTGAACTGACAGTGTGCTAGTTTGGGGAAGGGCTGAAATGGTCTTGAATACTACTGTTTTATTTTTAAAGTTTGGCTAATGCCAGGATCAGTGCCTCAGGCCTGTAATCCTAGTATTTTGGAAGGCTGAAGTGGGCTGATCACCTGAGATCAGGAGTTCAAGAGCAGCGTTGCCAGCATGGTGAAGCCCTGTCTCTAATTAGTATATAAAATTAGCTGGGTGTGGTGGCAGGTGCCTGTAATCCAAGCTACTCAGGAGGCTGAGGCAGGAGAATCACTTGAGCCTGGGAGGCGGAGGTTGTAGCGAGCCGAGATTGTTCAAATGCACTCCAGCCCGGGCAAGATAGACTCCGTATCAAAAAAAGAAAAAAAAAAATTAAAATTCACATGTGGCTCACATTTTATTTCAGAGGATTGTCTTTTTTTTTTTTTTTTTTTGAGACGGAGTCTCGCTCTGTCACCCAGGCTGGAGTGCAGTGGCCGGACCTTAGCTCACTGCAAGCTCCGCCTCCTGGGTTTACGCCATTCTCCTGCCTCAGCCTCCGAAGTAGCTGGGACTACAGGCGCCCACCACCTCGCCCGGCTAGTTTTTTGTATTTTTAGTAGAGACGGGGTTTCACCATGTTAGCCAGGATGGTCTCGATCTCCTGACCTCGTGATCCACCCGTCTCGGCCTCCCAAAGTGCTGGGATTACAGGCTTGAGCCACCGCGCCCGGCCAGGATTGTCTTTTTAAAAAAAAAAACTTAGGCTGCCTCCTTCAAGAACTGACGCCAGAAGGGTCATTGTCATGCGCGTCCATGTGAAGAGACCACCAAAATGGCTTTGTGTGAGTAACACGCCTGTTTATTTCACCTGGGTGCAGGCGGGCAGAGTCCGAAAAGAGAGTCAGCAAAAGGAGATAAGGGTGGGGCTGTTTTATAGGATTTGGATAGGTAAAGGAAAATTACAGTCAAAGTGGGGTTGTTCTTTGGCAGGCAGGAGTGGGGGGGGGTCACAAGATGCTCAGCGGGGGAGCTTTTTGAGCCAGGATGAGCCAGGAAAATGAATTTCACAAGATAATATCATTGCTTAAGGCAAGGACCGACCATTTTCACTTCTTTTGTGGGAGGATGTCATCAGTTAAGGCGAGGCAGGGCATTTGCACTTCTTTTGTGATTCTTCAGTTACTTCAGGCCATCTGGGCGTATATGTGCAAGTCACAGGGGATGCGATGGCTTGGCTTGGGCTCAGAGGCCTGACACTCATAAAAGCCAAAATTTAATAATTGTTATTCTATTCTTTTCCTTTGTGAATAGCCATATAGTACATTATTTATAAATGTATATGACCTTATACACAAGGCTAATGGCAAATCCCCTCTGGGGTGGGCCTGGCTCATCTCATGGAGGAAGCCCTGCCTGAAAAGGCTGCAGACTGGGCTGTCACTCTTCCTTCCTTTTTTTTTTTTTTTTTTTTTGAGGCGGAGTCTAGCTCTGTGGCCCGGACTGAAGTGCAGTGGCCAGATCTCAGCTCACTGCAAGCTCCGCCTCCCGGGTTTACGCCATTCTCCTGTCTCAGCCTCCGGAGTAGCTGGGACTACAGGCGCCCGCCACCTCGCCCGGCTAGTTTTTTTGTATTTTTAGTAGAGACGGGGTTTCACCGTGTTAGCCAGGATGGTCTCGATCTCCTGACCTCGTGATCCGCCCGTCTCGGCCTCCCAAAGTGCTGGGATTACAGGCTTGAGCCACCGCCCCCGGCCACTCTTTCTTCCTTGAACCCGGTATTTGAGCTTGTCTTTGGTCACTCCGGGCCTGAATGGGCAGGGCCTTAAACGACATCCAATCAGGGATGCTTGCTAAGAATCGTCCAATCAGACCCCAGCTGAAGCGGACAGGGGGGCTTCTGGGATTTGGCGCGGCTGCCTTTGTGTTTGGCAGCAGCGGAAGCTCCTGGTCTCCCTGGCCTCCTGACCTACAGGTATTGGGAGATCCTGCAGCTAAGACGCCAGGACTCCCTGGAAGCCTAGAAATGGTGAGAGCGCCGGGTCTGACATCCTGAGAGAGGGGAAGGACTGGTTGGAAGTGGTGGGAAGTGGCCGTGGCAGGACTCAGGCCGCCCCGCCGTCAGCCCCTCTGCGCCCCCAGTTCTCCTAGCCCCGCTCTGTCTCAGTCCCCTTCAGCCATAAGATGGCGGCTGCGCTGACAGCCGGGCTTCCCGGCTGTCCTGTCTCTTCCCTGCGCAGTGACTGTGCCCTGGCCTGGAGCCCTCTCTGGGCAGCTCTGCATCGCAGTGCCGCGTCTCTCCCAGATTGTTCAGGGACCACGGGAGTTCCTAAGTCCCCTTTCCTTCTTTTAAAAATGTATGGGAGTCGCCGCAAAAATATTAAAGAATTTAATTAGAGTTGTTCAAAAATTATAGAGCACCCCTATGGGTTGTAGTTTGTGGTCCATTAGAGGGGCTTGAACAAAAGACTTTTATAAGCTGCATCATGAAAAAACCCAAATTCAGTAATCAGGCACAGTGACATCGTTTCCTAATTTCCACCTTGAGCATACAAATTTCCTGGTTTGTAATCAGAGCTTAACTGGCTGTTTGTATTTGGTTAAGACTGAATTTCGTTTCCTCTAATGTAGTAATTAAAAAAAAAATGCATTTGAGTTAGATTTTGTTTTTTAAAGTAGGAATCCAGAGAGTAGATTTCCACGTCAGCCTAATTCCATATCACTTGACTATTTTCTTTTTGAGACGGAGTTTCACTCTTTTGCCCAGACTGGAGTGCAGTGGCGCATGATTTCTTCTCAATGCAACCTCCGCCTTCCTGATTCAAACTATTTTCCTGCTTCAGCCTCCCGAGTGGCTGGGGTTACAGGCTCCCGCCATCATGCCGGACTAATTTTTGTATTTTTAGTAGAGATAGGGTTTCACCATGCTGGCTAGGGTGGTCTCGAACTCCTGACCTCGTGATCTGCCCGCCTTGGCCTCCCAAAGTGCTGGGATTACAGGCTGAGCCACCTGTCACTTAACTGTTTTCACATTCCACAGAGGACTATTATTCCCTGCATAGTTTTTCTTTTCTTTTCCTTTTTTTTTTTTTTTTTTTTTTTGTTTTTTTTTGAGACGGAGTTTCATTATTGTTGCCCAGGCTGAAGTGCAGTTGTGTGATCTCCGCACACTGCAACCTCCGCCTCCCAGGTTGAAGCAGTTCCCTTGCTTCAGCCTCCCGAATAGCTGGGATTACAGGTGCCCGCCACCACGCCCAGCTAATTTTTTTGTATCTTTAGTAAGAGAGGGAGTTTCACTGTGTTGGCCAGGATGGTTTGAACTCCTGACCTCGCGATCCGCCTGCCTCGGCCAAAAGTGCTGCGAGTACAGGCGTGAACCACTGCATCTGGCTATGCCCTGCATTTTTTACATGTTTTTTCAAGCAGGGTCTCAAATGTACCGCCAGTCCTCCTTTTCTCCTGCCTAACTGTGGCTTAAAGTAAAATACCAAATTTCCAGCTCCTTCTGACAAGTCCAAATGCTAACTTTTCCTCCCCAGTTCGGATTATTAACTTATTTTATTTTATTTTTTTGAAATGGAGTCTCGCTCTGTCACCCAGGCTGGAGTGCAGTGGCATGATCTCGGCTCAAGCGATTCTCCTGCCTCAGCCTCCCCAGTAGCTGGGATTACAGGTGCATGCCACCATGCCCGGCTATTTTTTGTAGAGTCGGGGTTTCACCATGTTGGGCAGGCTGGTCTTGAACTCCTGACCTCAGGTGATCCACCCGCCTCGGCCTCCCAAAGTGCTGGGATTGCAGGCGTGAGCCACCGCGCCCGGCCACTGTTTTTTAGTGTGCTTTTTTTTTGTTTCTTTCTTTTGTTTTTTTTTTTTGTGTCTCCTTCTGTTGCCCAGGCTGGAGTGCTGTGGCTCACCACAACCTCTGCCTCCAGGCTCAAATGATTTTCCTGCTTCAGCCTCCCAGGTAGCTGGGATTACAAGCATACACCACCATGCTTGGCTACTTTTTGTATTTTTAGTGGAGATGAGGGTTCACCATTTTGGCCAGGCTGGTATCAAACACCTGACTTCAGGTGATCTGCCCGCCTTGGCCTCCCAAAGTGCTGGGGTTGCAGCTGTGAGCCACTGGGCCCAGCCTGGTGTACATTCTTGATAATATATTTTAGTTAATCATTTTTTTTTTTGACAGTGCATTGGTTGGAACATTAAAAGAGATTCGTTTTCTGTTTTTAAGTATTTTCCTTTAGAAGAAAGCAAAGAATAATCCCCTGACAATGCATTGTAAATAAATCTTTGTGTGTCTTTATCTTCCCTAGGTATGGAGATCTTACAAAAACGTTTTGGGGTCAGTTTTTTTTTTGGAAACGTTATGGGGTTTTGTGTCTGCAGCAACCATTTAGTGTTTTTCTGTTCCTGGGTTTTAGTACTCTCTATGTACTTGGTATCTCTACCAAGATACCCACTATGTCTATGTCTGCTACAGTGTCTAGGTAGTATCAGCTCCTGGGTCGTTTTCTCCCCTAGGACAACTTGAGGTATGGAGTATATCCTCTCCAGGGAGGAGGTGGATGCCCTGGGACTGAGAGGCATCTCCTGGCATACTCTTCCTTTGAAAGCTAACATTTAGACATTAAGATTGTCTTCACCCAACCCAGCTTCCATTTCTTGGAGACACATAGCTGGTCACCCAATCAGCTGATGGTATTGAGAGCAAAACAGAAATAATTTCTGCCACCTGGATTCTCTAAGATTAGTGAAAAAAAATAGTATCCCCAAAGACAGGAAAAAAACCTGACTCCAGTAAGAAAGTGCAAGAACTTGTGGCATAGTGCAGTGTTTCCTGAGAGAGGGTTGTAGAGTTGCATAGATTCATTTCTTTTTGCAAGGTAAATCTCTGACAGTGAATATTTTTGTTCTGTAGCCTGTGATCTTGATTTCTGATTTTAATACTAAATATTAAAAGATGAAACTTGGTACCTCTTAGGAGTGTTCATATATGACTAATTGTTTACTACATAATTTTCTTTTTTCTTTTTCCTTTTTTTTTTTTGAGACGGGGTCTCGCTTTGTCACCTAGGCTGGAGTGCAATGGCACAATCTTGGCTCACTGCTGCAAGCCCCGCCTCCCAGGTTCACACCATTCTCCTGCCTCAACCTCCCGAGTAACTAGGAATACAGGCGCCTGCCACCTCGCCCGGCCAATTTTTTGTATTTTTAGTAGAGACGGGGTTTCACCCTCTTAGCCAGGATGGTCTTGATCTGCTGACCTCATGATCTGCCCACCTTGGCCTCCCAAAGTGCTGGGATTACAGGCATGAGCTGCCATGCCTGGCCTACTACATAATTTTTAATGCAAATAATAAAATAATACATTTATTGTCTGAAAGGGATACTTTGGGTTTTCTTGTTGAGGTATGAAATGTAAGCACCTTAAAATTTTTTTCCCTGATATGAACACTGTGTTTCAGTAATTTTGCTGGATGTTTCAAACACTTAGTTTTAAAAACTGAGTAAATAACTGACATAAAAATTGAAGCTTGAGCTCAGTTACTGCAAGCTAAGGCTAATATTGAGCCCGCAAAAGGAGGTTATTAAAGGCCTAGTTAGTTCTTCCTGGGGAGCCTCCCCTGCAGATTTCCTAGCCTGCTCACCTCGGCCATGGAAAAAGCTTTTATCACGAGAGAAGCTACAGAGCCCTGAAAAGCTGGGGACCCTCAGGCAGACGCAGTTAAGATTAAGATGGAATGGGGCTGAAATGATCTCACTGAAGATAAAGTTATTCTTGCTTTGAGGCAGTTTCTAGACTTTGAGAAATAAAGTCATATTTTTGTAAATTTAAATTCTAAAGGAGTATTGTAGCAGGTGGAAGTACCAACTATAATATCTTTAAGGATTGCAAAGGATAGGCAGACAAGGGCTTTCTTTCATAGGAAGGAGCAAATAAGATTAGAAAGAAGGTGGGAGGGGAATGGCAAATGGAGGGTGAAAAATCAGATTCTGGATCAGAGAATATTTTACCATGAAGTCAGCATGTTCTTAGAAGGGACATAAAATGGGGTTTATGTTGGCTCAGACTGAGAATAGCTCAAAGTTCAGGAGCTGTTGGAAGACGATAAGTGAAGTTTGGATAACAAGTATTCTATTTTGACCACTGAAGACAAATTCAGCTGATTTTTCTATGAGAAAAAGATTTGCAGAGTCTCTGTCTGGCTGTGATAGGTAAGCACAAAAAGGATAGAGAATGTTATTAATTACAGCACTTTACCAGGATTATCTTTATGCTTCATCTTTCTTCCGTGTGCCGTTTCCTGGGTTGTATTTTTTATTATAAACTGGTCGGCATAACTACAGTGTTTTACTGAGGTCTGAATAGCTGTATCAAATATCTGAACTTGAGGGAGATTATGGAAGTCCCCAATTTTTAAACAGTAGCTCAGAAACATAGATGGGGCTGGCATGATTGCTCATGCTTATAATCCCAGCACTTTGGGAGGCTGAGGCAAGCAGATCCCTTGAGGTCAGGAGTTCAATACCAGCCTGGCCAACATGGTGAAACCCTGTCTCTACTAAAAATACAAAAATTACCTGGGCGTGGTGGTGTGTGGCTGTAATCCCAGCTACTCGGGAGGCTGAGGCAGGAGAATCACTTGAACCCTGGATGCAGAGGTTGCAGTGAGCCGAGATCGCACCACTGCACTCCAGCCTGGGCTACAGAGCGAGAGTCTGACTCAAAAAAAAAAAAAGAAAAAGAAAAAGAAATATAGGTGGGCCCATGGAGTTTGTGATTGGCATCTGCTGTAAGGACAATATTGTGGGACAGAGCCCTGAATCAAGGTCTGTGCTGACTCTGGGTGGTTTCAGAATTCAAATGTTAGACAGTGAGTGAGTTGGTGTTGCAGAATTGTTTGGTGTTAACAAACAATCTGGGGCCAGAAAAAATATCACGGAGGCCTGGCCTGGAATAAAACTCTGGGTGTGTGGGAAGGAGAGGCTCTGCTCTCCTGTACACAGGCTGTCACACTGCTCATTGTTCTGATTCCAGATCTCCTCTTAGGGTGAGAGAGGACTGAAAACTTGGAAAATAGGAACTCTGGTGGGTGCAGTAGCTCACACCTGTAATCCCAGCACTTTGGGAGGCTGAGGCGGGCAGATCATGAGGTCAGGAGAGGAGACCACAGTGAAACCCCGTCTCTACTAAAAATACAAAAAATTAGCTGGGCGCGGTGGCAGGTGCCTGTAGTTCCAGCTACTCGGGAGGCTGAGGCAGGAGAACGGCGTGAACCCAGGAGGCGGAGCTTGCAGTGAGCTGAGATCCAGCCACTGCTCTCCAGCCTGGGCGACAGAGCGAGACTCCATCTCAAAAAAAAAAAAAAAAGAATAGGAGCTCTGATGATCCCATTTTTCCACAGCTGCCACCACAGGATTCCCACCCACTCACAGTTATGCCCACTAGACACTGCACACCACTCCCAGGACTAGGCACCACCCTCAAAAACTTAACCATGGCATTTGTGATCCTAGTGTTTTTTGCCAAAATCCCATAAAATTGTCTACAAATCTTTTGGCATATCCCTACCCCCAGACACTGAATCTGTAGCAGCAACCTGTTTTCTCCACCAACTTGGGGTTCTGGGCCACCTGTTCATAATCTCACCTGCTGTGTGGACCCAGAAATAAGCAGCACAAGCCAGACCTGCCTACATTGCACTCTTCCCCACCCATTGAGTTTCTTTTAACTGTTATTTTTGTTTTAGGGGTACAGGTGCAGGTTTACTATATAGGTAAAATTGTGTCATGAAACTTCGATGTAAATTATTTTGTCACAGAGGTACTAAGCATAACACCAACCTTTTTTTTGTTTTTTTAAATCTTTGCTCTCTCACCCTCCACCCTCAAGTAGGCTTCAGTGTCTGTTGTTTTCCCATTTGTGTCCATGTGTTCTTATTATTTAGCTCTTAGAAATGAGAACATTCAGCTGAGCACAGTGGCTCACGCTTGTAATCCCAGCACTTTGGAAGGCTCAGGCGAGTGGATCACGAGGTCAGGAGTTTGAGACCAGCCTGACCAACATGGTGAAACCCCGTCTCTACAAAAAATACAAAACTTAGCCGAGCGTGGTGGCACATGCCTGTAATCCCAACTCAGGAGGCTGAGGCAGGAGAATCACTTGAACCCGGGAGGCAGAGGTTGTGATAAGCCGAGATCAAGCCACTGCATTCCAGCCCGGGTGACAGACCTAGACTCTGTCTCAAGAAAAAAAGAAAAAGGAAAAAGAACATGCATTTGCTTTTCTCTTTCAGCATTAGTTTTCTAAGGATATTGGACTACAGTTCCATCCATGTTGCTGCAAAAAACATGATCTTGTTCTTTTTTATGGCCATACAGTAGTCCATGATATTTATATACTATATTTTTCTTTTTATGTAAATATTCTATTTTATTTTCTTCCTGTTTTATTATTATTTGAGATGGAGTTTCACTCTTGTTGCCCAGGCTGGAGTGCAATGGCATGATCTCTGCTCACTGCAACCTCTGCCTCCCGGGTTCAAGTGATTCTCTTGCCTCAGTCTCCTGAGTAGCTGGCCTTACAGGCATGCACCACTATGCCCAGCTAATTTTGTACTTTTAATAGAGATGGAATTTCTCTCTGTTGGCCAGGCTGGTCTCAAATTCCTGACCTTAGGTAATCTGCCCTCCTTGGCCTCCCAAAGTGCTGGGATTACAGGCATGAGCCACCACGCCCGGCCTTCTCATTTTATTTTAAGGGGAGGCAGGGTCTTACTCTGTCATGTAGGCTGGAGGATAGCGGCGCTGATCTTGGCTCACTTCAGCCTCAACATCCTGGGTCCAAGCAATCCTCCTACCTCAGCCCCTTATGTAGCTGGGACTACAGGTGCACACCACCACACCCAGCTGATTTTCCTTTAGTATACTTTGTAGAAATGGGGTTTCTCCATGTTGCCTTGGCTGTTCACAAACTCTTGAACTCAGGCAGTCTTGAGCCTCTTAAATTGCTTGGCCTCTTAAATCGCTGCAATTACAGGCATGAGCCACTGCCCTTCTCTGTATTATATTTTCTTTATCCAGTTTACCATTGATAGGATTCAGGTTGATTTCATGTCTTTGCTACTGTGAATAGTTCTGCAGTGATCACGAGTGTGCATGTGCTTTTATGGCAGAATGACTTATATTTCTTGAGGCATACACCGAATTATGAGGTTGCTGGGTCAAATGCTAGTTCTGTTTTTAGTTCTCTGAGGAATCACCAAACTGCTTTTCACAATGGTTGAACTAATTTACACTCCCACCACCTTGCCAGGATCTGTTTTTTTTTTTTTTTTTTTTTTTGAGACAGTCTTGCTCTGTTGCCGAGGCTGGAGTGCGATGGCACAATCGCGCAATCTCGGCTCATTGCAACCTCCACGTCCTGCTTCCCGGGTTCAAGCAATTCTCATGTCTCAGCCTCCTGAATAGCTGGGATTATAGGCATTTGCCACCATGCACGGCTAATATTTTCTATTTTTAGTAGAGATGGGGTTTTACCATGTTGACCAGGCTGGTTTCGAACTCCTGGCCTCAAGTGATCCACCCACCTCAGCCTCCCAAAGTGCTAGCATTACAGGCAGAAGCTACTGCGCCCAGCCCTGCATCTGTAATTTTTTGATGTTTTAATAATAGCCATTCTGGCTTGTGTGAGATGGTATCTCATTGTGTATTTTCTTTGCATTTCTCTAATGATTAATGATGAGTAATTTTTTTTTGTATGCTTGTTAGCCACCTGTATACCTTCTTTTGAAAGGCATCTGTTCATCTTCTTGGCTTCCTTTTTGATAAGGTTGTTTGTTTTTCCTTGTAAATTTGTTTAAGAATTTTATGAATTACGGATATTAGATGTTTGTCAGCAGCATAGTTTGCAAATACATTATTCTATTCTGTAGGTTGTTTACTCTGTTGATAGTTTCCTTTGATGTGAAGAAGCTCTTTGGTTTAGTTAGGTCTCATTTGTCAATTTTTTGCTTTTGTTGCAATTGTTTTTAATATTTTCTTTTTTCTTTTTTTTTGAGACGGAGTTTCACTCGTTTCCCAGGCTGGAGTGCAACGGCATGATCTGGGCTCACTGCAACCTCCGCCTCCTGGGTTCAAGTGGTTCTCCTGTCTAAGCCTCCCAAGAAACTAGGATAACAGGCATGAGCCACCATGCCTGGCTAATTTTGTGTTTTTAGTAGAGGCAGAGTTTCACCATGTTGGTCAGACTAGTCTCAAACTCCTAACCTCAGGTGATCCACCTGCCTTAGCCTTCCAAAGTGCTGGGATTACAGGCGTGAGCCACTGCGCCTGTCCTGTCCTGTGTCTTTATAATGCTCATGGTTCTCATGCTGAGAATAGTTGTGCACTTTGGGTATTTACAGATAAATTTTTTTTAGGGGAATATTTTCTGGTGGACTTGATCAATATTATATCTAATCTGAGTTTTGTTTTTAAAGATGCTTTTAACTTTTTATTTTCTCTCAATATAATCTTGCTCAGATGGAGAGCTGTTTTTTGCTCGAATCCTTTGGGTTTCTGTTCAGAAGCCCTATTAACATCCCATGGTATCTGTGAATGAGGTGGGCTGTCACAGGGAGAACTCTTAGACCTATCTCTATCCCGACTCATGCTGGAAATCAGCAGTATTTTTTTCATGTCACCATTATAAATAGAAACTGAGGCTGAAACACTGCTCCCATTCTCATTATTGTGAAGATGCAGTTTCACCCAGGAGGCCTGCAGACTCTCCTCCTGCAGCTCAGGCTTCACTGTCTGATGTGACACTGGAGTGCTGCTGTGGCAATTGGCGTTCATGTAAGATATGAGCTGCCAGCTGTGAGCTTTGTGTTGTAGCCTATGTGTCAACGGCTGATGGTAGGAGTCAAGAGAGGACACTGGCCATCAGAAGAGGGCAAGCAGGGTGCTCTAGCCCAGTGCTAAAGCAGTTAAGAGCCATGGCTTTTAAATTTTTGTTTTTGTTTTTTGTTTTTTTCTTTGAGGAGTCTCACTGTGTCGCCCAGGCTGGAGTGCAGTGGTGCGATCTCAGCTCACTGCAAACTCCACCTCCTAGGTTCACGCCATTCTCCTGCCTCAGCCTCCCAAGTAGCTGGGACTATAGGCACCTGCCACCATGCCCAGCTAATTTTTTGTATTTTTTTTAGTAGAGACAGGGTTTCACTGTGTTAGCCAGGATGGTCTGGATCTCCTGACCTCGTGAACTGCCAGCCTTGGCCTCCCAAAGTGCTGGGATTACAGGCGTGAGCCACTGTGCCCGGCCTGCTTTAAAATATTAATAGCCAAAAAGATAACACCCTATTCAACCATTTCTGTAGGAGAGTAGGAGCCTACCGTCAGCAGGCATCTGGCTTCACGTTGCAGAATTACCTCCTGTTACGAAGATGTGAAAAGTTTATTTTGTCATTGAATATAACCAATAACCATATACCTATGGCCTTGCCAGTTGCCAGGTGAATTTAGGATGAACTACGTATGCCATGGTGCTGTAAATTTTTCTACTTGTGGACTAACTGTGGTGACTGTCTTTCTGTCTTGGCAGTCTCTTGAGCAGATTGACTATGATGTGTGTCACATTCGGTTAAATTGTTTAATAAAACAGTTTTCTTTCTGTTCTATCATTTTGGAATTTTCTGGGGCTGGAGAAAATTTTTCTTTTAATTATATTTTCCACACACTGTCTAGAATTAGCAGACATGATATAAACACATAAGATGCCAACCAAGCTTTTCTCTACAGGGGAATTTTCCTCGCAGGCTTCCAGTCAACTCACAGATTTCTACAAACTTCACGGGAGAGCAATCAACCATTTCACCTCTTTCACTGACTCTTGTATCTTCAGACCTGAAACTGATTCAGAGACCAGAGGACCAGAGACCAGGGGACCAGAGTAACATGTGAGTGTTAAGTAGGTATGTAGACATGAGAATCTCCACTTTCCCTGTCCTCTGATTGCTAAGATACCCACAAATGTGCAAGTAACACCTGCTGCAGCTGCAAATGCTGAATCTAGGTCTTGAGATTTGGGAACCAAAAAAACGTTTCATCTGAGGAATGCAAGTCCTTTTAGTTGTCAAACTCATAGAGACATTAAAATGACAACACAATTTTGTCTTTCTCCCATCTTTGAACTGTTTTTTTTTTTTTGAGACGGAGTGTTGCTCTGTCGCCAAGGCTGGAGTGCAGTGATGCGATCTCTGCTCACTGGAACCTCTGCCTCCCGGGTTCATGGGATTCTCCTGCCTCAGCTTCCCAAGTAGCTGGGATTACAGGCATGTGCCATAACAGCTGGCTAATTTTTGTATTTTTAGTAGAGAAGGGGTTTCACCATGTTGGCCAGGCTGGTGTTGAACTCCTGACCTCAGGTGATCGACCCACCTCGGCCTCCCAAAGTGCTGGAAAATTACGGGCATAAGCCACTGCACCTGGCCCTGAACTGAAGAGGTTTTTTTTTTTTTTTATCTCTTAAAACTGTTAGCTATTGCCACCAGTAACTATAAATTAATAATGCCACACTGGACACTATAACCCATACTCTAAATTTTAATGATGTATATCCAGACAATAATCAATGTCATTTCTGTAAATATAATAAAAATTTCTGGTAAACAACTTTATATCCGTCATCTCTCTGTCCCTCTTTTTTTTTGCCTTTTCAGATCGACTTGTAACTGCCCCTAATCAAAGTGTAGATGACAGGCAACTTGAAGGTGTGCTCCCAAGTTACAATTCTCAAGCTTTGCCCAAATAAACTATCTACTTATATTCATGTTGCCTTAGCTTTTTTTTTCTTTTAGGTAGACATATCTTAGTGTGTTAAAGCAGCCTCTGTAAGGGGATCTTTCCTTTGATTGTACTCTGCGTGCTGTAACACCCAAGAATGAAGAGCCAGGTTGATCCCACCTAGAATCTGCAAATAAGGTCTGGCCTC
This sequence comes from Rhinopithecus roxellana, assembly GCF_007565055.1. Lineage (NCBI taxonomy): Eukaryota > Metazoa > Chordata > Mammalia > Primates > Cercopithecidae > Rhinopithecus > Rhinopithecus roxellana. The sequence goes on from NC_044560.1 coordinate 30,910,495, forward strand.
TTCCTGGAATTTACAAGATAAGGCCAGACTTTGAATTGAGAATGTAGAGAAAACCAACAAGAGACATTTTCTGCATTGTGAGATGTCAACATAGACATCTTAAAGTTCCCCTCTGGGAATGTGATGTTTTCAGCTTCTCAGATCTTGTCCAGTGCTACCTGCTACAGTTATGTGAGGGGCACCAGGTGTAAATAGAATCTGATGGCAGAATATATGAGTGTGAACAAGCATCTTCAGAGTGAGAGATCAAGGTGATGATGTATCCAGAGCCATAACCACAACTATACCTACCTGTAAAATGTGGAACTGGAGGAGACTATTCCTGTTCTTCCTCTTACCTAAGAGCTGGATAAATCAGGACAGGTGATCCAGGTTCTGGAGCTTCTTCAGGGCAGTTTAATTTTTTATTTAGAAGTAGCCTGAGTCTCTCCTGCCTGGCTTATCACTGGGCCATCAGCCCAGGGTCACTGGGAACTCTCACAATCAGCTGGGTGTCTTTGAGACATTTGAGGATGCCCAGAGCAGAATTGTGCCAGGGTAACAGAAGTGGCTAATTCTGCTTCTGTCTCAGTGTAAAAATTGAGTCATCCTGTGTCTTCTCCTCCCCTCGCACAAGAGATAACTTTGGTGGGTACCCAGATGAGTGTTTCTCCAGTTTTCTGGTGCTTGGGTGAAAAACAACCAGGATGTCTGGAGACTCAAACAAATCAACTAATTGCTTTTATTTTACATGGCCATTAGAAAAATAGATGAAGCAGTCATCCAGGAACCATCCAGGAACTTGTAGTCTAGACTAGCAACTGAATAAAGGGTTGAATTAAGCATGATATGGTTGATTCATTGAAGAGATGTGTGCAAAAAACCTTGCGCTTTATTTGGGCCACTTTCTTTATATTGTGGTAACTTATGTCATCACCTGGAGGGATATTTATGAACAGAAGGGTATTATTATATGCGTTTCTATTACCTGCTAAGAATACATTTTTATCTTATAATAATTACTCTAGAGAACCTTAATTATTTAAATTGCTTATTAATATGCATTATATAATTGACAGGGCAGTGGCCAAAAAAAAAATTATAGAAACTCTGAGGTTTAAGTTTCTCTTAGGCAAGCTTAGGAAAACAGAACTGGAAATACCCCGGTGGCACAGATAACAGAATTCTACATAAGGTCCACTCCCTACCCCAGTTCTGTTCAGATTCATTCTATTTGGGGATCTTATTTAGATCTGGCCCCACTCTGGAGTCTTGCCTTACAGAACTGATTGGAAGAGATGAGAGTTTTGGCTGGTGAATCCTGCTGCGTTTCTAAAGCTGGTGCTCACAATTTTCTGAACCCCAAAGGAGATAAATGGGAAAAGTAAAGTATATATTTTAAGGTCTTAATTTTTAAATTTTCTATTAAATCAGTGCTTGCAGATTCCATTTAGCATCTTGTTTTCTATTCCTGGAGATTCAGTAGTTGCTCCACTAGTCACACACAAAAAAATATGTAAAAACAGTAAAAGTTTCTGTAAACTGCATTCAATTTTTCTCTTCAGGTAATTTGTGTACATTTAGCTTTTATTCTATACATTTTCTTTAAAAAACCAAGAACACAAACAAAAGGTGAAATACATATGCTGGGCCCTTCACCTAATGCTGGGAATTATTAAACACTTAGTACCAACTCCCAGTGTGTTATGAGGATTAAATCACATAATGTGTTATTTCTAGTGCAGTGCTCTGCAACATAATCTTGAGCACATAGTACCTGCTTAGTAAAAACATTGCATTAGTACATGTGTATATGTTTTCCAAATACAGGCTTATTCAGACACTGCTACCTTTTATTGCCTCTGTAAACTTTAAAGAACCAGCAAAGAATTTGATACTTTAGGATGGAGATTAGTTGTCTTCATTTGTGCCAGAAGTATTTGTGTTGTGACAAGAGTGCCAAGTGTAAGGGACTCTGTGCTGTGCCTGCTTCTCTAACAAATGCTAATGATGAGCCTATGGGAGCATCGTCAGCATTGACAGGGGACTTACTTAAAACACACATTCATGTGCCCTTTGAAAACCTGCAGAATCACATTACATAGAGAGGGACTAAAATTACCTAGTGGTTTATAAGCTCATTAAAGCTTGAGAGGTAATGCTTAGCTAAGTTGTTATAAACCCAGGGTTCTATTAGTTTGGTGCAAAAGTTATTACAGTTTCTGCCATTGTAAGTAATGTGGATTACTTAGATGTGGATACTCAAATTACATTGCCAATTCACAGAAATATCTTTGCTCGTGCCCTTTCCACGTGTTCCTTTTATTTTTGGACACATCCATGTTGTTTTAATTGAGTGCCTCATGTGACTCGAAGGTGAGACCAGAATCAAGTATGAGGGGTTGAAGATAACACTCATGAGAGTTCAGTTTCAGCTGTTTTCTACAGGGTGATCATAGGTCTTGTTCTGTTTGGGTTTGGTGTGGACAGGACAAGGTGGCCCATATTTTTATTACTGTAGCAGAGATTGTTGGTATCTGTGGCAGGGAAGGACACCGAAGACAGGAAAGGAGAAATATGTTTCATCATGGAGCAACTAGTTGTTCCTGAATTTTTCATGTTATAAATGACAGAAGTGGGTGGACTTTTTCAGTGGGTCTTGGTACTTCTGCCTGTGGGTGTGGAGGTAGCAGGTAAACAGGTGGTGCTGACACCTTTAAAGGCATATTCTCAAGATGCAGGTGTAATTTGTCCAGAGAATCTCAACTGAAAAGGTGTCCCAGAGAAGGAGGAGATAGGGGAAAAAATACGCCTTTTTTCTTTCTTTCTTTTTTTTTTTTTTTTAAGCTAAACATGTCTCAGATCAAGAGCTGTCTCCACTCTGCCTTCTGGAATTCCATCCATTTAGTACTTGCAAACCTTTAACTTCTCTTGTGTTTTTCCTCCCTAATGTTTGTTTTAACTACTTTCAAAAACTTCATTGATAGTCAAGGGTCTCTGAAAAATGTTTCTTTTTAGAACCTTCTCTAAATTCTCAACATCATGGCTTTTTATATGCCATGCAAGATTCTAATCATAATTTATGATCTGCAGTATTAAAAATGTTTCCTTTGTGGCTGTGGAACATGAGAAGGTGGGGATACTCAAGATTTCTATTGGGGAAAAGCTGGAATCCTTAGTAAAGATGGAGAGCAGGTAATGTTGAGGCTCCATTTGTGTTCACCATTAGCACTAAGCAGAACGGGATTAAGGACATGCTTATTTAAAGAAGATGAGGGCCGGGCGCAGTGGCCTGTAATCCCAGTGGTTTGGGAGGCCGAGCAGGGTGGATCACCTGAAGTTAGGAGTTCAAAACCAGCCGGGCGCGGTGGCTCAAGCCTGTAATCCCAGCACTTTGGGAGGCCGAGATGGGCGGATCACGAGGTCAGGAGATCGAGACCATCCTGGCTAACTCAGTGAAACCCCGTCTCTAGTAAAATACAAAAAAGCAGCCGGGCGCGGTGGCGGCGCCTGTAGTCCCAGCTACTGGGGAGGCTGAGGCAGGAAAATGGCGGGAACCCGGGAGGCGGAGCTTGCAGTGAGCTGAGGTCGCGCCACTGCACTCCAGCCTGGGTGACAGAGCAAGACTCCGTCTCAAAAAAAAAAAAAAAAAAAGAGTTCAAAACCAGCCTGGCCAACATGGCGAAACCCTGTCTCTCCTAAAAATACAAAAATTAGCCAGGCATGGTGGCGCACACCTGTAATCCCAGCTACTCGATAGGCTGAGGCAGGAGAATCACTTGAACCCAGGAGGTGAAGGTTGCACTGAGGTGTGATTATGCCACTGCACTCCAGCCTGGGTGATACAGTGAGACTCTGTCAGCTTTTGATTCATTGGTACTGAGTAGTTAAACTATTAATTATTTGTTTATTTATTTATGAGAGGGAATGTTGCTGTTGCCCAGGATGGAGTACAATGGTGCGATTTTGGCTCACTTGAACTTCCCGGGTTCAAGAGATTCTTCAGCCTCAGCTTTCTGAGTCACTGGGACTACAGGCGTGTGCCACCAAGCCCAGCTAAGTTTTGTATTTTTAATAGAGATGGGGTTTCACTGTGTTGGCTAGGCTGATTTCGAACTTCTGACCTCAAGTGATCCACCCTCCTCTGCCTCCCAAAGTGCTGGGATTACAGGCATGAGTCACCGTGCCCAGCCCATTTTCTAAATATTTAGAAGTTAGTGTTTTGGGGTTAATATACTAGAATATTCTATTACGTTCTCTTTACTGAACACATTATTTGAAGAATATGAGCAACATTCATGTTACTTATTTTTAATAAAACAGGTATTGGTGTCCCTAAGCCAGATTTGATCACCTGTCTGGATCAAGGAAAAGAGCCCTGGAATATGAAAAGACACAAGATGGTAGCCAAACCCTCAGGTAGGTGAGAGTGAACACAATGGACAACACAGATGAGAAGAGGTCCAAAGGTTAAGGAGAAAACTAGTCCTTAAAATAGATTTTGGGAAGCTGTGTTCCAAAGAAAATAGTTTCAAGAAAATCTATATTTTCATATTTTCAGGGGAACCATAAATATCTGCATAATTTTATAAAACTCTGTGTTAGGCCGGGCAAATGTCCTACGCCAGTAGGTCCAGCACTTTGGGAGGCCAAGGCGGTGGATCACCTGAGGTCAGGAGTTCGAGACCAGCCTGGCCAACATGGTGAAACTCGTTCTCTACTAAAAATGAAAAATTTCCTGGTCGTGGTGGTGCACACCTGTAATCCCTGCTATTCGGGAGGCTGAGGCAGGAGAATCACTTGAATTAAGGAAGCAGAGGTTTCATTGAGCCGGTGTCGTGCCATTGCGTTTCAGCTTGTGTGAGAAGAGAGAAAATCCGTCTCAAAGTTAAAACAACAAAAAAAACCTATGTTAAACTATTTTTTAAGTTCTCTTATTTTACCATGTTTAAAATATGTGAGAGTAGTGGTTTCTGTTCCATTTGTTTTTTCATTTTTCTGCATAATTCATCCTGTTTCTATTAGTATAGTCTTGAAATGCAGTTTGGGGTTATTAAGTATGACATCCTCCTGGTTCTTTTTTGTCAAGACTGCTTTGGCTATTCAAAGTTTATTGAAGTTTCATGTAAATTTTAGGATTGTATTTTACATTACTATATAAAAGATACCACTGGAGTTGTTTTTTTTTTTTTTGAGATGGAATTTTGCTCTTGTTGCCCGGGCTGGAGTGCAATGGTGCGATCTGGGCTTACTGCTACCTCCGCCTCCTGGGTTCAAGCGATTCTCCTGCCTCAGCCTTCCAAGTAGCTGGGATTACAGGCATGTGTCACCATGCCCAGCTAATTTTTATATTTTTAGTAGAGACGGGGTTTCACCATGTAGGCCAGGCTAGTCTTGAACGCCTGACATCAGGCAATTTGCCCACCTCAGCCTCCCAATTAGCTGGGATTACAGGCATGTGTCACCATGCCCAGCTAACTTTTGTATTTTTAGTAGAGACGGGGTTTCACCATGTAGGCCAGGCTAGTCTTGAACTCCTGACATCAGGCGATTTGCCCACCTCGGCCTCCCAAAGTGCTGGGATTACAGGTGTGAGCCACTGTGCTTGTTGTTGTTGTTTTTTTTTTTTTTTAATTGAGATTGAGTTTTGCACTTGTCGCTCAGGCTGGAGTGCAATGGCGCAATCTTGGCTCACTGCAAACTCCGCCTCCTGGGTTCAAGTGATGCTCCTGTCTCAGCTTCCCCACAGCTGGGATTATAGGGAAGAGCCACCACACCCAGCTACTTTTTGTATTTTTAGAGACAGGGTTTCATTATGTTGGTCAGGCTGGTTTCGAACTCCTGATGTCAGGTGAACCACCTGCCTAGGCCTCCCAAAGTACTGGGATTACAGGTGCGAGCCACCACTTTGGGCCAATCACATGTGATTTGCAAATAGTTTTACCAGTTTGCAAATATTTTACCAATTTCCTTTGAAGAGAGACATTGTCACTGTTTTCAATTTTTTTTTTTTTTGTTTTGTTTTGATGTGCAGAAATATTGAAGTATGGTGTGGTTAAATTTCTATTTTCTTTTTTCTGTTGTTCATGCATTTAATGTCATATCTGAGAAAATGGTGCCAAGACCAATTTCATATCTTTCCCCTGTATTTTTTATAAGGGAATTGTTATTTTTTATTTCTAAGTATCATATACGTATATATATACACACACACACACCCCTGTATACATATATATATAATTTTCTTTTTTCTTTTTTTTTTTTTACAAGATGTAATCTTGTTCTGTTGCCCAGGTTGGAGTGCAGTGCCATCATCTCGGCTCACTCCAACGTCCACCACCTGGGTTCAAGTGATTCTCCTGCCTCTCAGCCTCTCGAATAGCTGGAATTACAGGCACCTGCGACCATGCTCTGCTAATTTTTGTATTTTTAGTAGATACGGGGTTTCAACATGTTCTCCATTCTGGTCTCAAACTCCTGACCTCAGGTAGTCTGCCCACCTTGGCCTCCCAAAGTGTTGGGGTTACAGGTGTGAGCCACTGTGTGTGGCCCTAAAAGACTTTTTGTATATAGTTCAAAGAAACAATCCAGCTTTATCAGTGTAGGTATCCAGGTTTCAAAATTATTATTTGAAGAGATTATTTTTTCTCCATTGTGTGCTCATGGTAACTTTGTGGAAGATCATTTGATCATATACAGAAGGTTTTATTTCTGAGCTCTTTATTCTTTCTTTTTTTTTTCTGTTTGTCTTTGTGTTAGTATCACATTGTTTTTGGGATTGTAGCTTTTAATATGTTTTGAAATCAGGAAGTATAATACCTGTTTTTCAGGGGTGTTTGGCTAGTTATAGTTTATAATCAAATTTAAAAGTTTTGAACAACATATTTGTTTAAAAACTCTGTGCTATTAGGATTTTATAAAGATTATATTAAATTTGTTCACCCTTGTAGGTTGTATTGACATGTTAACCAAATAAAATGTTTTGACCCTTCAGCAAGTATATATTGAAGAATGTATTTTATGTCTATTTATTTTTCTAATCCCTTTTTAGAGACAGGGTCTTATTATGTTGTGCAGGCTAGTTTCAACCTCCTGGGCTCAAGCAGTTCTCTTGCCTTGGCCTCCAAAATTGTTAATATTACAGGCATGAGCCACCATGCCTGTCCCGTGTGTTTTATTTTATATATTTTTGGATTTGCCTGTTTTTCCTAGTTTCATTCAGTTTCGGTCAGAATACACATAGTGTATGATTTTGGTCTTAAGTTTATTTGTTTTTGTTGTTTTGAGACAGAATCTCACTCTGTCACTCTGACTTTTCTTTATAAGTTATCCACTTTCAGGTATTCCTCTATGTGCAAAATAATTAATACAATCTATAACGTTGTCTACGCTTCCTGTTTTCTTATTGATCTTTTATCTGAATTTTTAATTTATTATTTAAAATGGGATTTTGGTGTCTAAAATCATTGCATTGCTATGTATTTTCTGTTTCACTTTGCCAATATCTGCTTTATATATTTTGGATATATGTCATAATATATATGATAGTTATAGATTCCTGGTAAATTGACCCCTTTGACCATTACATATCAATCTTTGTCTCACATTAGTACTTGACTTAAGGCATATTATGCCTAATATAATTATGACCACCTCACATAATTGTGGTTACTATTTGCATGGAATATAGATTTTTTACATTATGTTACTTTCACCCTGTTTGACTCAATGCTAAAATGAGTCTCTTATAGATAGCATATTGTATGCTTTTTTACTTAATCCTCTCACACATCTTATTTCTTATTCTTTTTATAAATTTAATTAATTAATTAATTATTTTTTGAGACGAAGTCTTGCTCTCTAACCAGGCTGGAGTGCCAGTGGCCATCTCAGCTCACTGCAGGCTCCGCCTCCCAGGTTCACGCCATTCTGCTGCCTCAGCCTCCCGAGTAGCTGGGACTACAGGCTCCCGCCACCATGCCTGGCTAATTTTTTGTATTTTTAATAGAGATGGGGTTTCACCATGTAGCCAGGATTGTCTCGATCTCCTCATGATCCGCCCGCCTTGGCCTCCCAAAGTGCTGGGATTACAGGCGTGAGCCACCGCGCCCAGCCCTTAAATGTAATTATTTAGGATAGGATCTCACTGTTAACCAAGCTAGTTTGCAGTGGCCTTATCACAGCTCACCACACCCTCAACCTTCCCAAACTCAGATGATGTCATTTCAGTCTCTTAAGTAGCTGGGTTACAGGCATGTGCCATCATCACCCAGCTGGATTTTTTGTTTGTTTGTATTTTTTGTAGAGACGGGGTTGCCCAGGCTGCTCTTGAACTCCTGAGATCAAGTCATAAGGCCACTTGGGCCTCACAAAGTCCTGGGATTACATGATTACATTTCTGTTTTTTGTTTTTTGTTTTTTGTTTTTTTTTTGAGATGGAGTTTTGCTCTTGTTGCCCAGGCTGGAGTGCAATGGCGCAATATTGACTCCCCACAAGATCCGCCTCCCAGGTTCACATGATTCTCCTGCCTCAGCCTTTTGAGTAGCTGGGATTACAGGCATGTGCCATCATGCCCAGCTAGTTTTATATTTTTAGTAGAGACGGGGTTTCTCCATGTTGGGCAGGCTGGTCTCAAACTCCCGACCTCAGGTGATCCTCCTGCCTCGGCCTCCCAAAGTGCTGGGATTATAGGTGTGAGTCATCGTGCCTGACTATGTTTCTTTTTATTAAGTTGTTTAATTTACATTTAAAATAATTGCTTAAAGATATGAAGTTATTATTATTATTATTATTATTATTTTTTTTTTTTTTTTTTTTTGAGACGGAGTTTTTGCTCTGCTGGCCTGGCTGGAGTGCAGTGGCCGGATCTCAGCTCACTGCAAGCTCCGCCTCCCGGGTTTACGCCATTCTCCTCCCTCAGCCTCCCGAGTAGCTGGGACTACAGGCACCCGCCATCTCGCCCGGCTAGTTTTTTGTATTTTTTAGTAGAGACGGGGTTTCACCATGTTATGTTAGCCAGGATGGTCTTGATCTCCTGACCTCGTGATCCGCCCGTCTCGGCCTCCCAAAGTGCTAGGATTACAGGCTTGAGCCACTGCACCCGGCCCTGAAGTTACTATTAACAGTTTATTATTGTTTTATGTATTTTTTGTAGATATGTTTTTTCTCGTTTCCTGTTTTACTGCCTTAATTTTTATTTTAATTTTTTTGTGACATGCCTTGATTATTTTTTATTGTTTCAGATACTTTCTATAAATATAATGCAGTCATCCTGAAATATAATGTAATCATTTTGAAAAATGGAGATTAAATAAAACATCTCAAAGTTAAAACAATACATTTTAATATGATAACTTTAATTGAATACAAAACCTATAGCTTTGTATTTTCCAGTTTGTTATTGTTATTATAAATATATTGTGTATCTATTAACAAATGTATGCAGATTTAGTCTTGGTTTTTATATTTACAGAAGTTGTTTAATGGTTTTATGTGCCATCATTATAATAGAATTCTGTATGTGTCTCTATATTTACATTTAACAGAGAGCTCTCTCTGTATATACATATATATATATATATATTCTTTTATTTTTTTTGAGACAGAGTTTTGCTCTGTCGCGCAGGCTGGAGTGCAGTGGCATGATCTCGGCTTGGCTCACTGCAACCTCCACCTCACGGGTTCAAGCGATTCTCCGGCCTCAGCCTCCTGCATAGCTGAGATTATAGGCATGAGCCATCACACCCAACTAATTTTTCTATTTTTAGTAGAGATGGGGTTTCAGCATGTTGGTCAGGCTGGTCTTGAACTCCTGACGTCAGGTGATCTGTCCACCTTGGCCTCCTAAAGTGCTGGGATTTTATGATGCTGTCCAGCATTATTTTCTTTTTCTTTTTTTCTTTTTTTTTTTTTTTTTTTTTGAGACGGAATCTCTCTCTGTCGCCCAGGCTGGAGTGCAATGGCGCGATCTCAGCTCACTGCAACCTCCGCCTCATGGGTTCAAGCGATTCTCTTGTCTCAGCCTCCTGCCTAGCTGAGATTATAGGCATGAGCCATCACACCCAACTAATTTTTCTATTTTTAGTAGAGATGGGGTTTCAGCATGTTGGTCAGGCTGGTCTTGAGCTCCTGACGTCAGGTGATCTGCCCACCTTGGCCTCCTAAAGTGCTGGGATTTTATGATGCTGTCCAGCATGATTTTATTTTTCTTTTTTTCTTTTTTTTTTTTTTTTTTTGAGACGCAGTCTCGCTCTGTCGCCCAGGCTGGAGTGCAGTGGCTCTATCTCAGCTCACTGCAAGCTCCACCTCCTGGGTTCACGCCATTCTCCTGCCTCAGCCTCCTGAGCAACTGGAATTACAGGCACCCACCACAGGCCCGGCTAAGTTTTTTGTATTTTTAGTAGAGACGGGGTTTCACCTTGTTAGCCAGGTTGGTCTCGATCTCCTGACCTCATGATCCACCCGCCTCGGCCTCCCAAAGTGCTGGGATTACAGGTGTGGCCCACGGCGCCCAGCCTCAGATTTTATTTTTCAACATAACGGACTCATCTTAGGATTTCTTTTTATTTATATGCAGTCTCACTATATTGCTCAGGCTAATCTTGAATGCCGGGTCTCAAGTTATCTGACTGTCTTGGCTTCCTAATGCTATAGGATTACAGGCATGAGCCACTGTTCCTGGCCACCCTGTAGCATTTGTTATAGGACTGTGCTGGAGGTGATGAACTCCCTCACTTTTCATTTTGGAAAGTATTTTCATCTTGTTTTTGAAGTAAAATAATTTTAAATAAAGTATTACTTGTTAGATTTTTTTTTTTTTTTTGGAGAAGGAGTTTCACTCCTGTTGCTTAGGCTGAAGTGCAATGGTACCATCTGGGCTTACTGCTACCTCCGCCTCCTGGGTTCAAGCGATTCTCCTACCTCAGCCTCCTGAGTAGCTGAGATTACAATCATGCGCCGTCACGCCCAGCTAATTTCATATTTTTAGTCAAGATGGGGTTTCTCCTTGTTGGTCAGGCTGGTCTTGAACTCCTAACCTCAGGTGATCTGTCAGCTTCGGCCTCCCAAAGTGCTTGGATTACAGGTGTGAGCCAATGTGCCCAGCTAGAATTTTTTTTTATAACATTAAAATTGGTAAAGTTCTCAGTTTTTGTTGTCTTCAAATAATCTCTGTGTTACTTTTTCCTCATATTTTTCTTCTAACATTTCTTTCATAAATATATTGATTTACTTTATAGTGTCCAATAAGCTTTACATTGCATGTTTAGTGTTTTACAATTTTATGTTTCTGTGTTATATGTTTTAGAATATGCCACCTCATAGCAGTTAATTGTGTTTTGATGTTTTAGGTTATATTATAATTTTGTATGACAATATTGAAGTCTGTACTTCAATGGGTAGAGCAAAATCAAATATTAATCATTCATATGTGTTGCCAACATAGTTATCTTTATGTTTGCTTGTATAAATATTATCTCCGTATCTTTTATGACTATATTTTTTCTGTAGGTTTGTTGTGAATGGTTGTTTAATCTTTTCTAGGTAAGCAGTTATAATAATTTTACTAGTTTAAGCATCTATTTGTGAATCTATATTATTTTTGTATGGGGAAAAATTTTGGACTTGATAATTTATAAACTTATCAGAACTTTATTAAGTATTGTTCATTTTTACTTGTCAAAAATACATAACAATATTTACAATCAAATGTTTTTAAATATTCAGTTTAGACATGTTAATTGTATTGACAATGCTATGCAACATATCCCTAGAATGTTTTTATCTCACAAAGCTAAATCTCAATACACATTGAAAACTACCAATTTTTTTCATTTCCTGGTGCTTTTCAAACACCACTCTGTTTTCTGTTTTTAAGATGTAACTGCTACATATATCTCATTCAATCTCTGACTTTGTATGACTGGCTCATTTCATTTTGCATAATATCATCAAGCTTTATAGTTGTTTTTTTTTTTTTTTTTTTTTTTTGAGACGGAGTCTTGCTCTGTCGCCCAGGTTGGAGTGCAGTGGCCGGATCTCAGCTCACTGCAAGCTCCGCCTCCCGGGTTCACGCCATTCTCCTGCCTCAGCCTCCCAAGTAGCTGGCACTACAGGCACCGCCACCTCGCCCGGCTAGTTTTTGTATTTTTTAGTAGAGACGGGGTTTCACCGTGTTCACCAGGATGGTCTCGAACTCCTGACCTCGTGATCCGCCCGTCTCGGCCTCCCAAAGTGCTGGGATTACAGGCTTGAGCCACCGCGCCCGGCCTATAGTTGTTAAGAATATTTTCTGCTTATTAAATCCTGAATGATATTCCAGTATTTTTATATGGCAAATTATTTCTACTGAATGATTTGGTGACAAATTCGCATTGCTTTTAGATATTGGCTTTCAGTAAAAACACTGCAATAATTATAGATATGCAAACAGCTTTTTATATAACCATATATATGACAGTTTATATATGTGCTGCATTCTCTTTTATTATTCTACTTTTTAACCTTTATATTCATAGTAAATTGTTTTAATTCTGTAGCTTTGTAATGTGTTTTGAAATCAGGAACTGTAATGCCTTCAACAAGATTTCTTTTTTTGAAGATTGTTGAGGATTCTATTTTCTCTTGATATTCTGTATACTTTTGTTATTGCTGTTTATACTTATTCAAAAATGTGGTGAGAAATTGAATTAAAAATTGCATTAAATCTGTAGATTATATTGAACAGCATGGGCATCTTCAAAATATTAATTCAATTTTTGAATAGATACATTCTCAAGAGTAGGCTGTTTAATTTTTATGTATTTACACATTTTTCAGGTATTTTTCTATTATTGTTTTATATCCTCATTCCATTTTGGTCATATATAGTAATGCATAAAAATTTTGTTTTAAAAAAATTTGTTAAGACTTTTTTCAAGGAGAATGTTGTATGATTATATGAGGTTTTTGTTTTTGTTTTTGTTTTTGTTTTGAGATGGAGCCTTGCTCTGTCACCCAGGCTGGAGTGCAATGGCCTGATCTTGGCTTAGTGCAACCTCTTCCTCCCAGGTTCAAGTGATTCTCCTGCCTCAACCTCCCAAGTAGCTGGGATTACAGACATCTGAACCATGCCCAGCTAATTTTTGTATTTTTAGTAGAGATAGAGTTTCACCATGTTGGCCAGGCAGGTCTCAAACTCCTAACCTCAGGTGATCCACCTGCCTTGGCCTCCCAAAGTGCTAGGATTACAGGCTTTAGTCATCGCAACTGGCCATATGAGCTATTGAGAAGAGTGTGTATCCTGATGTTGTTGAGGAGTGTTCTCTGTACTTCTTTTAGAAATGTTTTATACTCTTTAAATTTTCTCTTTCCTTACCAATATTCTATCTTGTTTTATTTTTATTATAGTGGGGTATTAAAATATCCTACTATAATGATATTGCTCTCTATGTGTTTAATTCTATCGCTCTTTTGCTTTATTTATTTGAAAGCCAAATGTGAGATACACAGGCACACACATATTTATGTTTACAGTAAATGACTATTAATTTCCTTCTCTGTCTGCATGTAGTTTTGACTTAGAATACATTTTATAAAATATGACAGTTTTTGACTTAAGATATAGCTTATGTAATGTTATTTTGATCTCTTCTACTCTCATTTGGTTAATATCTGCACAGAATGTCTATGTCCATCTTGCCACTTTCAGTCTTTTTTTAATCATTAGATCTCAGCTGACTCTCGCAGGAAAATAAGTTGGATTTTGGGTTTTAAGATTTTTTAAATAAATCCTTTTACTGAAAATATGTCTCTTGATTGGAAAATTTATATATTTAAATAATTTTCTGAAACAGAAGAACTTAATAATTTTTTATTGTTTTATTTGATTCCAGTATCTTTGTCCCTCATTTTCTCTCTTTGTCTTCTTTTGGGTCTGTTTTATTTTTGTATTATGCTTTTACTTCTTATTTTGTTTTGTTTATCTAAACATATTTTCTTTGCAGTACCTTGGGGATTACACAAAACCTCTAAAAGATAGAAGAATATATTTTAATCTAGTAAAAAGTGAACTTCAGCTGAATATAAAAACGTTTCCTCTGCTATGCTTGGTGACTTGCACCTGTAATCCCATCACTTTGGGAAGCTGAGGTGGGCAGATAACTTGATGTCGGGAGTTTGAGTCTAGCATGACCAACATGGAGAAACCCTGTCTCTACTAAAAATATGAAAGTACCAGAGCATGGTGACATATGCCTGTAATCCCAGCTACTCTGTAGTCTGAGGCAAGAGAATCACCTGAACTTGGAAGGCAGAAGTCACGGTGAGCTGAGATTGTGCCATTGCACTCCAGCCTGGGCAACAAGATTGAAACTCCATCTCAAAAAAAAAAAAAAAAAATGCTTCCTCAAATTTTTAATTTTTATATTGTTCTCTAGAATTCTTTAAGTTTTATAGAATAATTACAATTGTTTTCTGCATCATTAAAACAATGTTAAGAAATTTCATTTTTATGTATGTGCATATCTTTCCTAGAAAATAATGTATTTTTATATGATTAATGTGTTATTTTCTGTCTCTTTATTTTTGAGATGGATTCTTGCTCTGTCACCCAGGCTGGAATTCAGTGGTGCAATCTCGGCTCACTGCAACCTCCACCTCCTGGGTTCAAGTGATTCTCCCTCCTCAGCCTCCTGAATAGCTGGGATTATAGGCACACAACACCACACCTGGCACTTTTTGTATTTTTAGTGGAGACAGGGATTTGCCATGTTGGCCAGGCTGATCTTGAACTCCTGACCTAAGGTGATCCATCTGCTTTGGCCTCCCAAAGTGCTGGTATTACAGGTGTGAGTCACCACACCTAGCCTCTTGTTTTCTTGAATCATGTTATTTTCAGTGGAAGAAACTGCTTTCAGTATCTTTTATACATAGGGCACACGCAGTGCCAATATACTTTTTCAGAATTTGATTACTTTGGAAGGTTTTTTCGTTTTATTTTTGGCAGGACAGATTTGCTGATGGTATTATTTTCAGTTGGTAGCTATTTTTTCAGGACTTTGACTATATCACACAGTTCTCATCTGGCCTCCAACATTTTTGTTGACAATCTGAAAGCCTGCTTGTGATATATCACTACTTTCCAAGATTCTCTTTTTGTCTGTGACTTTTTTTTTTTTTTTTTGAGACGGAGTCTGGCTCTGTCACCCAGGCTGGAGTGCGGTGGCCGGATCTCAGCTCAGTGCAAGCTCCGCCTCCCAGGTTCACGCCATCCGCCTCCCAGGTTCACGCCATTCTCCTGGCTCCGCCTCCCAAGTAGCTGGGACTACAGGCGCCCGCCTCGTTGCCCGGCTAGTTTTTTGTATTCTTTAGTAGAGACGGGGTTTCACCGTATTGGCCAGGATGGTCTCGATCTCCTGACCTTGTGATCCGCCCGTCTCTGCCTTCCAAAGTGCTGGGATTACAGGCTTGAGCCACCGCGCCCGGCAGTCTGTGACTTTTAAAAGTGTGCCTATATATGTGTTTGCTATAAATATTTTTGTGTGTTTCCTAGTTTGTTGAGCTTCTTCATTTTTATTTTATGTTTTCTATTAGAATTTTTTTGTTTGTTTTTGTTGAGACAGAGTCTTGCTCTGTCTCCCAGGCTGGAGTGCAATGGCGTGGTCTTGGCTCACTGTAACCTCCACCTCCCAGGTTCAAGCAATTCTCCTGCCTCAGCCTCCTGAGTAGCTGGGAGTACAGGTGCTTGCCACCACACCAATAATTTTTTGTATTTTTAGTAGAGATGGGGTTTCACCATGTTAAGCAGGATGGTCTCGATCTCTTGACCTCATGATCTTCCCACCTTGGCCTCCCGAAGTGCTGGGATTGTAGGCATGAGTCAACGTTCCTGGCTAGAATTTTTTAGTTATATATATATTTTTTATTTTTTACCTCCACAATTTCTGTTTTTTTGATATTTCATACTTTCGTTACCCTCATTTTTCTGTTTTTCTATCTTTGTCTGTTTCTGTTTCACTCATTGAGTATTATTCACTTTATTTTCAATTTTTAAAATTAAATACAAACATCTTTTGTGTGTGTGTGTGTGTGTGTGTGTGTGTGTGTGTGTGTGTGTGTGTGATGGAATCTCGCTGTGTCCCCCAGCCTGGAGTGCAGTGGTGCGATCTCGGCTCACTGCAAGCTCTGCCTTCCGGGTTTACACCATTCCCCTGCCTCAGCCTCCTTAGTAGCTAGGACTACAGGCGCACACCACCACACCCAGCTAATTTTTTGTATTTGTAGTAGAGATAGAGTTTCACTGTGTTAGCCAGGATGATCTTGATCTCCTGACCTTGTGATCCCCCAGCCTTGGTCTCCCAAAGTGCTGGGATTACAGGCATGAGCCACCGTGCCCAGCCTATAAACATCTTTTTTATAATTTATTTCTGAAAACTTTATGATATATTTGATGGAACTGTGGTGCCCTATTTTGTATACATTGTAATCTTTAGGATTTGGACGTTATTAAAAGCTACCTGTCACATAAGTTATGGCATAGTCTGAAAATAATTGTCTTGGTTAGAGATGTTGGGAGTCTGTCAGAAAAGTTCTTGTGACATGTCTTGTCTGAATTTAGTGTTTACTTACTAGTTAAAGACGTTTATTCATGTTTCTTTAGAGTCATGATTTGCTACACCTGTTCCCTGTTATACTTCAGTTTCTCTGCTACTGTAACATTTACATTTAGTCTCAGCAAACTCAAAGTGTCACTTCAAAGCATATGACTTTATGTCATTGGAAACAGAAACCAGGTGTCTGGAAAAGCCCCTAGAAGACGGAAATAAAGATGAATGTGCCAGTATTTTACTTGTCTTTTAAAAAAGAATTCAGGAGCTTACAATTTTATTGTAAAGGTTCTTTGGTATATTGGGGAGCAGGAAGAGCTGTTTTGGGTAGATGTAATAAACTTTTCTCTTCATTCTATGAGGGTCTTTGTGGCACTGCACCTACTTAACTCATTTATGCATTTTCCACAAATGTATTTTGGTCTGCATGTCTTTGTTACATTTGTATGTCTATGAAGTAATTATGGCCTGTGATATTTTTCAATGCCATCTTGCTTATGTAGTTTGTATAATTTTATAGCTTAGATTTCTAAAGTATATCCATCTGAGTCTAGTAAGTGAAGTAATTTGTTATTTTTATTTTTTTCAGTTATGTATGCTCATTTTGCCCAAGACCTTTGGCCAGAGCAGGGCATAAAAGATTCTTTCCCAAAAGTAATACTGAGAAGATACGGAAAATATGGACATGACAATTTACAATTAAGAAAAGGCTGTGAAAGTGTGGATGAGTGTAAGATGCACAAAGGAGGTTATGATAAACTTAAGCAATGTTTGATAACTACCCGGAGCAAAATATTTCAATGTGATAAATATGTAAAAGTCTTTCATAAATTTTCAAGTTCAAATAGCCATAAGATAAGACATACTGGAAATAATTCTTTCAAATGTAAAGAATGTAACAAATCATGTTGCATGCTTTCACACCTAACTCAGCATGAAAGAAATCATACTAGAGTGAATCGTTACAAATGTAAAGAATGTGGCAAAGCCTTTAGTATGCCCTCAAGTCTTAATAATCATAAGAGAATTTATACTGGAGAGAAACCCTACAAATGTGAAGAATGGGGCAAAGCTTATAACTGGCCTTCAATCATTAGTAAACATAAGATAATTCATAGTGGAAAGAAACCCTACAAATGTGAAGAATGTGGCAAAGCCTTTAGTGAGTCCTCAAACCTTAATATTCATAAGAGAGTTCATACTGGAGAGAAACCCTACAAATGTGAAGAATGTGGCAAAGCCTTTAGTGAGTCCTCAAACCTTAATAATCATAAGAGAATTCATACTGGAGAGAAACCCTACAAATGTAAAGAATGTGGCAAAGCCTTTAGTGTGTCCTCAAGTCTTAATAATCATATGAGAATTCATACTGGAAGGAAACCCTTCAAATGTGAAGAATGTGACAAAGCCTTTAGTATGTCCTCAAGCCTTAGTAATCATAAGAGAATTCATACTGGAGAGAAACCCTACAAATGTAAAGAATGTGGCAAAGCCTTTAATGTGTCCTCAAGCCTTAGTAATCATAAGAGAATTCATACTGGAGAAAAACCCTACAAATGTGAAGAATGTGGCAAAGCTTTTAAAATACGTGCACACCGTACTACACATAGCAGAATTCATACTGGAGAGAAACCCTACAAATGTGAAGAATGTGGCAAAGCCTTTAACCGAGCCTCATCCCTTACTGTACATAACAGAATTCATACTGGAGAAAAACCTTACAAATGTAAACAATGTGGCAAAGGTTTTAGCCGATCCTCATCCCTTACTAAACATAAGATAATTCATACTACAGAGAAACCCTACAAATGTGAAGAATGTGGCAAAGCCTTTAACAAGTCCTCAATTCTTAACATACATAAGATGATTCATACTAAAGAGAAACCACAAACCTTAAAGATGTGACAATGCTTTTTACGAAATCTCAAACTTTTTTAAATTTGAAAGAAATCATGCTGGTGAGAACTAGAAATGTGAGGAATATGACAAAGCCTTTAAAGGCTATTTAAATAGTTGTCTCACTTGATTGTAGGTAAGATACTTTATACTCGAGAAAACTCCTGCAAGTGTGAAGAATGTGGTAAAACTTAACTAATGCTCATACCTTAGTGCACAGGAAATAATTTATTTTTGAGACAAATTGTACAAATATAAAGAATGTGACAAAGCCATTAATAACTGCTCACATCTTAACATCAGAGAGCTAATACAAACATTAAAGGTGCAATTACTGTCAAAAGATCTTCCAGAAAATAGAAGCCTTTAAAATGTATTAAATTTGGCCGGGCGCGGTGGCTCAAGCCTGTAATCCCAGCACTTTGGGAGGCCGAGACGGGCGGATCATGAGGTCAGGAGATCGAGACCATCCTGGCTAATACGGTGAAACCCCGTCTCTACTAAAAAAAATACAAAAAACTAGCCGGGCGATGAGGCGGGCGCCTGTAGTCCCAGCTACTCGGGAGGCTGAGACAGGAGAATGGCGTGAACCCGGGAGGCGGAGCTTGCAGTGAGCTGAGATCCGGCCACTGCACTCCAGCCTGGGTGGCAGAGCAAGACTCTGTCTCAAAAAAAAAAAAAAAAAAAAAAAAAAAAAAAAAAAAAAATGTATTAAATTTATTGCTGTAAATTCTTATGGCTTACAATTCAGAATCTCTACATGCAATTTTTTTTTTTAATTTTTCTGCTACTCATACTAGACCCATTATTTTCTTGATTCTTATTTCTTTTTTTTTGTTTTTTTTTTTCTTTTTTTTGGTATGTACCATTTTAGTTTTTATTAGTAAAATAGAAAGCTAAACTAAGAGAACTGCTTTATTCTTGCATCTAATCTGACCATACATTGGAGTAGCAATTCTTTATAAAAGGACTTAGGTGAGACCTGTCAATATATCAGTTCCATCCAAAACTCTAGGTTGGAATATCTTAAAAAGAGCAAGTTAAATATGAGAAAGCACAGAAATCTCTCCCTCAAACAAGAGGGGCTTCCGTTAATAGTCTTTAATATAGCTCATTTGCAATTGTATGAAAATCCATCAAGATCAATCATGTTGCACAATCCCTAAAGGATAAAACTGAGGGAACTCATGGATAATTTTCACAGCTTCGTTGTAAAGTCCAGGATCAAAAGGATGGTTATATTCTTTAAGCTGGACATAAGATGTATACAAGATGGTGGCCTTGGCAGTTACTCTTCCAACCACTTCCGTAATTCCAGAGATTTCTTCATCAAGGGGTCCCATCAACTCGATGGTTCCATTTTTTCCTTCTCCATCTGAAAGAATAAACATTTTTCCAGTGGGATGAATCTTTTCCAGCCTCCCTATGAAGCAGACAGGCTTGTCTATGAACTGAGCTAGCATGCTGGCATTGATGTGTGACCTCGGCAACTCCATCATGTCCACCATGATTATGGTCCAAGAGTGCAGCTGGCAGGAAACCCACAGACTACTGAAACTGTGTGCCCCATGGTGTCTGTGGGGCAGATTTCTTCTTTCTGTTTTATAAAGTATTCGTTAGGTTAGCTGGTCAGTGATTATAGGAATTGTTTTTATGAAATTTAGTAGTGCACACAAAGTAATTTTCAAAGGTAATTCCATTAGTGTACTGAGTTTTATTTAGTGTTAGAACATTCCATTTTGTTCTTATAAGTGCAGAAATTTACATAGGCCTACTTTTATTTTTATTTTTTATTTTTTGAGATGGAGTTTCACTGTTATCACCCAGGCTGAAGTGCAGTGATGCAATCTTGACTCATTGCAGCCTCCACCTCCCGGGTTCAAGTGATTCTTCTCCCTCAGCCTCCCAAGTAGCTGGGATTACAGGCATCTGCCGCCACGCCTGGCTAATTTTTGTATTTTTAGTAGAAATAGGGTTTCATTGTGTTGGCCAGGCTGTTCTCGAACTCCTGACCTCAAATGATATGCCCACCTCGGCCTCCCAAAGTGCTGGGATAACAGGTGTGTGTCACCACACCCAGCCGAGCCTATCTTTATTTAGTTATTTTTTTAATTTTATTATTGACATAAATTTTATTTATTGAGTCAATTTGTTCAGGTAGGTACTAGGGAAGCTTCGTAACTTTTGAGGATGTTTTTATATGCAAAATATATCAACAAACATGACAGTGCTTGCTGTGTAACAGATGCTCCATAATAAGGCAGAAATATTCGTGCTGAACTTAGTTTGTAACTTTGATTCAGAAATGAAAAATACCATTGGGCCAGGTGTAGTGACTCAGCCTATAATCCCAGCACTTTGGAAGGCAGAGTTGGGCAGATCACAAGGTCAGGTGATGAGACCATCCTGGCTAACACAGTGAAACCCTGTCTCCACTGAAAATACAAAAAATTAGCCAGCCATGGTAGTGGATGCCTGTAGTTGCAGCTACTCAGGTTTCTGAGGCAGGTGAATGGCTTGAATCTGGGAGGCAGAGCTTGCAGTGAGCCAAGATTTCGCCACTGCACTCCATCCTGGGCAACAGAGCTGGACTCTGTCTCAAAAAAGAAAAACAAAAACAAACAAAAACTGGCTGGGCGTGGTGGCTCATGCCTGTAATGTCAACACTTTGGGAGGCCGAGGTGGGTAGGCCACCTGAAGTCAGGAGTTCAAGACCAGCCTGGCTAACATGGTGAAACCCCAGCTCTACCAAAATACAAAAATTAGCTAGGCATGATGGCAGGTGCCTCTAACACCACCTCCTTGGATGGTTGAGACATGAGAATTGCTTGAATGTGGGAGGCAGAGGTTGCAGTCAGCTGAGATCATGCCATTGCACTCCAGCATGAGCGACTTTTTTCTCAAAAAAATAAAATACCAATGCTGAAGATACAACATTGATTTTTTTTTTTTTTTTTTCATGTGGAGAGGGCACTTTGTTTTCCAGGCTGCAAAGCTGAATCTTGCTGAATTTAAAGAGAGATTCTGCTGCTTTAATTTCCGAATTATCTTGACTTTTTTAAAAAAAATTTTATGTGTGTTCTAACTATGTGTCACAGCCCTTTTTCTTCTTGCTCTATTATGGTTACAGGTTTCTCACTTATCTCCATGCCATGTCATTTCACATGGTACTTTGTGGGTTCTGATGAGAAAGTTGGTACTTTTTAATGCATTGAAAATTTGATTTTAACTAGAGTTTGCTTATTAACATAACTTTCAGATTAGTTAATTAAAAGACATAACACTTTCCACAAGAATATATCAGCATAGAATATATATCAATGAGAATAATATATCAGTTAGCATGGTTTTGTTTATAAAAGGAAAACCTTGTTAGATTCCCACACAAAAGAGTGAAAAATATAGTTTGCTAAAATAGATGTCTTAGAAATTTAATTTTTAAGAGTTGATTGTAAGTGAAGAATTTCAAATTTAATTTTTATAACGTACTTATACCATGACTTGTGTTTCTATACAGTGTCTTCAATTTTTAAGTGTGAATTTTGAAGTTGGCAAAATAATAAAATGATCTCTGGTTTTGACATTTGATGTAATTTTTTTTCATGTTGATATTACAATTTGGAGGAACTTCTCACTTTTTTTTCTAGTCTACAGTTTTTATCTTTGTCACCTAACTGTAGTCAACTCCCTGGTCCTTTTCTCTGGAAAACTTTTGGAGAACATGTCTGCTTTTGGATTAAAATATTTCCCATTATTTTGCATAAAAACTAGTTTACTGTGTTCACGGAGTGGCCAGTCATGGGACTGTAAGCAACAGCTACACCTTTTAGTGTTTTTCTTATTATTACCGTCAACATCAGAAACTCTAAATACCCTATGCTTGAAATAAAAGCCCTGACGTACATTGGCTCTTCCCATACACTCTGCTGGGTCCAGAAAATGCTGTTAAATATTAGAGTTTCTAAGCTGGGCCTGGGGGCTCACGCCTGTAATCCCAGCACTTTGGAAGGCTGAAGTGGGTGGATCACCTGAGGTCAGGAGTTTGAGACCAGCCTGGTCAACATGGTGAAACCCCATCTTTACCAAAAATAGAAAAAGTAACTGGGCATGGTGGTGGGTACCTATAGTCCCAGCTACTCAGGAGGCTGAGGCAGGAGAATCCCTTGAATCCAGGAGGCGAAGGTTCCATTGAGCCAAGATCGTGCCATTGTACTCCACTCTGTCTTAAATAAGTAAATAAAATAAATAATAAATATCAGTTCCTATGGTCATGGCTGACAAACTAAATGACAAAAACTATTTTTGATAGTATTCAGCTGTTTAAGACAAAGACAGTACTTGAAACATTGTTATATATAGATATATAGATATAGATACATAATTTTTAGACAAGGGTCTTGCTGTGTTACCCAGGCTGAAGTGCAGTGGCATGGTCTCAGCTCACTAAAACTTCCACATTTCAGGGTCAAGCAATTCTCATGTCTCAACCTCTCGAATAGCCGGGATTACAGGTTGGTGGCACCATGCCTGGCTACCTTTTCTATTTTTCATGGACATGGGGTTTTTTCATGTTGGCCAGGCTGGTCTTGACCTCAAGCAATTCACCCACCTTGGCCTCCCAAATTGCTGGAATTACATGTGTGAGCCAGTGCATCCATTTAATTATATGTGTGTGTGTGTGTGTGTGTGTGTGTGTGTGTGTGTATGTAAATTTCTTTTTTCCAAAATGGTCTCACTCTGTCCCACAGGCTGAAGTGCAGTGCAGCCTCCACCGACTGAGTTTAAGTGATTCTCCTGCCTCAGTCTTCTGAATAGCTGGGACTACAGGCCACCACTCCTGGCTAATTTTTGTATTTTTGGTAGAGACATGGTTTCACCCTGTTAGCCAGGCTGCTCTTGAACTCCTGACCTCAGGTGATCCACCTACCTTGGCCTCTCAAAGCACTGATTACAGGTATGAGTCACTATGCCAAGCTAAAAATATACTTTTCAAGTTGACAGGCAAAATGTGTATTTATTCTGCAAAACAATATTTTTAGGTATGTATACATCGTCACATACTTAATTCTAGGTAATTAATGCTTTACCTCATGTAGTTAATATTTTTGTTGTGAGATCACGTGGCATTGTCTTAACATTTTTGAAAACCAGAAATACATTAGAATGAACTATAGTCATTGTGCTGTACAATAAATATTTTGGACTTATTCCTCTTATTCAAGTATAATTATATATTCTTTTCTTTCTAACTCCCCACTCTAAACAACTTGGCATCTGGTAGTCACCATTTTATCCTCTACAGCAATGAGATTGTTCTTTAGAATTCTTGTGTAAGTGAGACCGGGCCTGGTGGCTCATGCTTGTAATCCCACCACGCTGGGAAGCCAAGGCAGGTGAATCACTTGAGGACAGGAGTTCGACACCAGCCTAACCAACATGGTGAAACCCTGTCTCTATTGAAAATAGAAAAAAAATTAGCCAGGCAAGGTGGTGGGCACCTGTAATCTCAGCTACTTGGGAGGCTGAGGCAGGCGAATTGCTTGAACCCAGTGAAGGTTGCAGTGAGGCGAGATCACTCCATTGCAATCCAGCCTGGGGAACTTGCAAAACTGTCTTAAAAAAAAAAAAAAAGTGTAAGTGATAGCATAAGATAGTATTCATTCTGTGTCTGACTTATTTAAAGTAATATAATGTTCTCCAGATTAATCCATGTTACTGAAAGTAATAGAATTTTCTTTTTTAAAAGATGAATAGTATTCAATTTTGTGTGTATAATGCATTTATTTTATTTACTCATTAGATGTCAAACTGTTGACTCTGTATTTTGGCTATTGTGAGGAGTGCTGCAAACAACATAGAAGTGCAAATGTTTCTTTTTTTTTTTTTTTCTTTCTTTCTTTTTTTTTTTTAGACAGGGTCTTGTTCTGTCACCCAGGCTGGAGTGCAGAGGCCTGATCTCGGCTCACTGCCACCTCAATCTCCCAGGTTCAAGCGATTCTCCTGCCTCAGGCTCCCAAGTAGCTGGGATTACAGGCACGCACCACTGTGCCTGGCTAATTTTTGTATTTTTAGTAGAGATGGGGTTTCATCATGTTGGTCAGGCTGGTCTTGAACTCCTGACCTTGTGATCCTCCCGCCTCAGCCTCCCAAAGTGCTGGGATTACAGGCATGAGCCACCATGCCCAGCCAAATGTTTCTTCATCCTTATTTTATTTGTTGTAGATATATGTCCAGTATTGAAATTATTATATAATAATTTTGATCTTATTTTTTTTGTGAAATCTCTTTCGTTTTTCATGATTACCGTCCTCATTTACATTAAAACCAACAGTGTGCAAGCATTCCCTTTTCTTCATATCTATGCCAACACTTTTTAGAAAATTTTTTAATTTTTATTTTTTTCAGACAGAGTCTTACTCTTGTTGCCCAGGCTGGAGTGCAATGGCACGATCTCAGCTCACCACAACCTCCGCCTTCCAGGTTCAAGCGATTCTCTTGCCTCAGCCTCCCGAGTGACTGGGATTACAAGCATGTGCCACCGCACCTGGCTAATTTTGTATTTTTAGTAGAGACAGGGTTTCTCCATGTTGGTCAGGCTGGTCTTGAACTCCCAACCTCAGGTGATCCGCCTGCGTCGGCCTCCTAAAGTGTTGGGATTACATTTTGCCAACTTCAAAAATTCACACTTAAACAGGCATGAGCCACTGCGCTTGGTCATTTTTTTTATTTTTAATAAAAATCATTTTAACAGTGGTGAGCTGGTATCTTGTAGTTTTTTTGTTTTTTGGCATGCCTTTCTCTGATAATAATTGACACTGAGTATTTTTTAATATATTTGTTGCACATGTATATGTTCTGAAATATATTTAAGGTTTTTGCTCATTTTTAGTAGTTATTAGTTTTTTGTTGTATAGTTATTTGAGTTTTTGTTTTGTTTTGTTTTTTTGTTTGTTTGTTTGTTTTTTTTTTTGAGATGGGGTCTTTCTCTGTCACCAGGCTGGAGTGCAGTGGTGTGATCTCAGCTCACTGGAACCTCCAACACCCTAGTTAAAGTGATTCTCCTGCCTCAGCTACCCGAGTAGCTGGGATTACAGGCATGAGCCACCACCCCAAGCTAATTTTTGGATATTTAGTAGAGATGGGGTTTCACCATGTTGGCCAGGATGGTCTCAGTCTCCTGATCTCATGATCCACCCACCTCGGCCTCTCAAAGTGCTAGGATTACAGACGTGAGCCACCCTGCCTGGCCTTGAGTTTCTTACATATTTTTGATATTAAACTCTTGTCATGTGTATGATTTGCAAATATTTTGTCCATTTTTTAGTTGTTTCATTCTGTTTTATCATTCTGTGTGGCAGCTTTTTAATTAAAAGTAATCTGAGTAGTCCATTTTTCCTTTGGTTATCTGGGATTTTGAGATTAAATTTAAAAATTCACTGCCCAGGTCAATGTTATTATGATTTCACAATATTTTTTGTACTAATTTTAGAGTTTCAGGCCTTACATTTAATAACCTAATTTATTTTGAGTTGATTTTTATATATGGTATGAGATTAGGGTCTCATTGCTCTCTATGTGGGTGTAAAGTTTCCTTAACCATTTATTGAAGATACTGTTCTTTCTCTAAGAAATTGTCACCTTTATATTTGTGTGAAATGTATTTCATTTCTTACTATAATGTTCTTTAGATTATACTCTACAGTGTTTCAACTTTTTGGTTAAAAGTATTTCAAAGTTTAGTTACTAGAGTTTTTGTAGATGGGATTTTTTTTAAAATTTCGTTTTGATATATTTATTATTGTACAGAAATGCTACTGAATTTTGGGTATTGCCTTTGTATTCTGTGAGTTTAATGAATTTGTTTATTATAATAGCTTTTAGTCAAGTCAGGCTTTTCTATACTTAAGATTGCATATAGAAATAAAAGATTATTAAACAAGGATAATTTACTTTTTCCAATTTGGATGCCTTTGGTGTTATTCTCTTCTTGTTATGTTTAATAAGACTTAAAAAGGTCCACATTCTTGCCTTGTTCTAGCTCTTAGAGTAAAATCTTTAACTTTTTTGTTTAGTATGTTGTTAGCTGTGCATTTTTTTGGTTACATATAGCATTTATCAGCTTGAGTTGCATTGCTGCTATACCTAAGTTTTTCAGAGATGTATTATGATGGAATGTTGAATTTTGTCAAATTTTTATTCTGCATCTATTTATATAGTAGACTTGTGAAATCACAAATAATTGTACATAAATACAAAACATCCTCAGAAACTTCTATGAACATCTCTATGCATGCAAACTACAAAATTTAGAGAAAATAGATAAACTGAATACAAACAACTTCCAAGATTGAATCAGGAATTAACAGAAGTCTTGAAGAGAGCAAAGAGTATAAAGTGTATAATGAATTAGTAATTAAAAAAAACAAACCTACCAACTACAAAAAGCCCTGGATCGGATGAATCCGCAGAAAATTTTATCACATATGCAAAGATGAGCTGGTCCTAATTGTACTGATTGTATTCCAAAAAAATCATGGTGGGATTCCACCCTAACTTGTTACATAAAATTAGTATCGTGTTGCTTTCAAAATCTAGTGAAGACAGAATAACAAAAACAATTACAGGCCTATATTCCTGGTGAACATAGAAACACTAGGAAGCTGAGTTCATAAGGAAATAAAGTTATTTTGCCACAGTCATGTGAGCTTTATTCTATGAATGCAAGAATGTTTCATCATATGCAAGTCAATAAGTGTAATTCAACATGTGAATATAATTTTAAGCAAAAAAGTATATATCACAATATATGCAGAAATAGCATTCAAGAAAATTCAATATTGACTCATGAACATATTCTCAAAAATCTTGGCATTCAAGAATCACACCTCAAAATAATAAGAGGCATGTATGACAAATCGTCAGCCAACATCATACTGAACAGGAAAAAGCTGGATACATTCTAAGTATAAAAATAATACAAGAATATTCACTCTAAACAGTCCTATTCAACATAATTCTGGAAGTCCTAGTAAGAGCAATCCAAAAAAGAAAGAAAAGGAATCTAAATTAAGAAGTCAAATTATCTGCACTGATGATATTCTTTTTCTAGAACCTTTAAAGATTAGACCAGAAGACCCCTCTGCCTAAAAGAAGACTAAAGCAAAGTCTTAGGATACAAAATTACTATATAGATATGAGTAGCATTTCTGTACACCAATAACAAGCTGAGAAAAAAAAAATTCAAGAACATAGTTCTATTTACAATAGCCACAAAGAAAAAATAATATATGTAGAAATGCATTAAATCAAGGAAGTAAAGTATTTCTACAAGAAGAACATCAAACACTGCTGAAAAAATGATACAAAGCAAATAAATGGAAAAGCATTTCACGCTCATAAATTTGAAGAATCAACATTTAAAATGTTTATGCTGCATAAAGCAAGCTACAGATTAAGTGCTATTTCAAACTATCAATGACTTTTCAAAATAGAATTCAGAAAAGAAGCCTGTGTACAGTGGCTCACGCCTGTAGTACCAGCACTTTGGGAGGCTGAGGTAGGCTGATCGCTTGGAGTAGGAGTTCGAGACCAGCCTGGCCAACATGGTGAAACCCTATCTCTACTAAGAGTTAAAAAAAAAAAAAAAAAAAAAAAAAGCCAAGTGTGGTGGTGTATGCCTGTAATCCTAGCTACTCAGGAGGCTGAGATGGGAGGATTGCTTGAACCTGGGAGACAGAGGTTGCATTGAGCTGAGATAACACCACTGCACACTCCAGACTGGACGACAGAGTGAAACTCCGTCTAAAAAAAAAAAAAAAAAAAAAAACTTTTAAAATATATATGAAAGAATAAAAGAATCCAAATAGTAAAGGCAACTTTAGACAAAAAGGACAAACCTGGAGATATTCCATTACTTAAATTTAAACTGTACTATAAGCTACAGTAATCTGTATAACATATTTCTGGTACAAAAATATACATATAGACCAAAGCAAAAATGAGAGAGCCCTGAAATAAAGCTACAATACTCCAACTTATTGAAAAAGTCTATAGAAATAAAGGAAAAATAACTTCCAATGCAATAAATGACAGTGGGAAAACTGGCCAGTCATATGCAAAAGAAAATTGAATCCCTGCCTCATATCATAAGAAATATGACAAGATAGATTTATAACTGAGTCTTCAAGCCACAGAAATCCTGGAAGAACACATAGAAGGTACATTTCTAGACACTGGCCTCTAGAAATAATTTATGACTAACACCTTAAAAGTGAATGCAACAAAAATTAAAATTTTTAAATGGCCCCTAA
This sequence comes from Rhinopithecus roxellana, assembly GCF_007565055.1. Classification (NCBI taxonomy): domain Eukaryota; kingdom Metazoa; phylum Chordata; class Mammalia; order Primates; family Cercopithecidae; genus Rhinopithecus; species Rhinopithecus roxellana. The sequence continues at coordinate 30,939,264 of NC_044560.1, forward strand.
GCAAACTAAGGAGCTTTTACACAGTGAAAAGCTATCCACAAATAAACATAGAGTCTACAGTGTGGAATAAATTATTTGTATACTGCATATTGCAAAGGATTAATACATGGAATCTATAAGAAATTTAATAAGAAAGAAAAGTGATATAAATACTTCTCAAAGGAAGACTAAAAGCTGCCAATAAGCATGCAGAAAATTGCTCAATATCTCTAATCAGAGAGATGTAAAATTTTGGAGAGAAAATTTGTGTATTTTTAGTAGAGACCAGGTTTCACTACCTTGGCCAGACTGGTCTCAAGCTCCTGACCTCACGTGATCCACCCGCGTTGGCCTCCCAAAGTGCTGGGATGACGGGTGGGAGCCACCGTGTCCAGCCCAGATCTTTTAAAATTAGTACTGTTTAGATTTGTGCAAAATTCATAGGCTTGCAGTAGCAGACATTTTAATATTTTTTTCTTATAGAAGAGAAAAAGTGGTGGGGCACAGTGGCTCACGCCTGTAGTCCCAGCAGTTTGGGAGGTCGAGACAGGTGGATCACCTGAGGTCAGGGGTTCGAGACCAGCTTGAGTAAGATGGTGAAACCCTGTCTCTACTAAAAATACAAAAATTAGTCAGATATAGTGTCGGGTGTCTGTAATCCCAGCTACTTGGGAGGCTGAGGCAGAAGAATCGCTTGAACCCTGGGAGGCAGAGGTTGCAGTGAGCCGAGATTGTGCCATTGCACTCCAGCCTGGGTGAAAAAGCAAGACTCAGCCTGAAAAACAAACCAACAATGAAAACCAATACAATTAATTTTTAAAATACATTTAAAAGAAACTACACATTTGTTCGTTAAATAAGATTTAAAACCACGTTTTAAGTGACTGATTAGTAATTACAATCTATTTCATTTTAGTCAATGAAAAAACCCTAATATCCTTTAATTATTTAAAAAATATTTTTAAAAAAGTATTCTTACATTAGTGTCTCTGAAACTTTCAGAAACTGTGGACCACTTAATGGATGATGATGTACATGGAGACAAATTTTCTATATGATAATAGGCTCATCCTAGCTTTTATTTATTTTCATTTTTTAAATTTTTTGAGACAGAATTTTGCTTCTATTGCCCAGGCTGGAGCGCAATGGCACAATCTTGGCTCACTGCAACTTCCATCTTTCGAGTTCAAGCGATTCTTCTGCCTCAGCCTCCCGAGTAGCTGGGATTACAGGCATGCACCATCATGCCTGGCTAATTTATATTTTTTATAGATATGGGGTTTTTCCATGTTGGTTCAGCTGGTCTCGAACTCCCGACCTCGCGTGATCTGCTCACCTTGGCCTCTCAAAGTGTTGAGATTACAGGCGTGGGCCACCTCACCCGGTCTCATCCTAGCTTTTAATTTAAAATTTCAATTTATTTCAAAAGTAAAATTAATGGCTCTTTTAAGTCATGAGAGGGATATCATTGGTAGAATCCATTTACCAAAATGTATATCTTAGGCTTAGTAATGACTACTTTAAACCAAAAATCAATTTCTACATACTATCTAAGTACAAAAAGGGGTGGTTTATAAATTCCTCTTTATTTCTACTAAGTTAGAGAATTCAAAGCCAAAATGTTAAGTTAGGGATAAAAACAAGCATTGGATAAGAGTGTGTTGGGTGCAATGATTAAGAGTCAAACTTGACATCAAGTGGTTCCTGATTGCATCTGAGTTCAGCTATTTATGGGCTGTATGACCTGAATACAGTTTCTTCACCGCTATGTGCTTGACTATTCAGCTGTACAGTGAGAATAATGGTGCCTAAATCCTAGGGTTTTGTTAAAATTAGAGCAAGGAATACAAATAGTGTCCCAGAAGAGCATCCAACACATAATAAGTGTACAGAAATTTTATCTCTTATTTGTTGATTCTGTTAGATTTTGATCAATGTTAAGCCTAAAAACCAGGTGACCACACCAGTGGATTGTAACTTATGTTCATTCTACTCAGCCAGTCTGAGGCTGTATAGTAGTCGAATGTTTCTAATACTATCCTTGGCAAATTCTCATATATTCACATATGTGTGTGTTTGTGTGTGTGTGTTTGTGTGTGTGTGTGTGTGTGCGTGTGTGTGTTTCCTGAAAATTTTAAGATGAACAGCACTTTCTTCTCTGGCCAAATTTCTTAAAGCTTTTTTTCTGTCTGATTTTTAAAAAGTGTTAATATTTTTTATTGGCAAATCAGAGTCATATACATTTATGGGGAACATTATGAAGTTTTGGTATATGTATATAATATGGAATGAAAAAGTCAAATTAACATATCAACTCACTCAACTATCATTTTCATGGTGAGATATTTGAAATTTACTCAGTCATTTTGAAATATACAATACATTGTCATTTACTATAATCACACTGCTGTGCAATATATCTCAAAAGCTATTTAACCTATTTGAAACTTTGTGCCCTTTGATCAACAGCTCCCTATTTTTCTTACTTTCTTGCTTTCTTTCTCTCTCTCTCTTTTTCTTTTTCTTTTGTCTTTATTTGAGGTGGAGTCTTGCTCTGTTGCCCAGGCTGGAGTGCATTAGTGCAATCTCGGCTCACTGCAACCTCCATCTTCTGCGTTCAAGTGATTATCCTGCTCCACCCTCCCAGGTGGCTGGGATTATAAACATGCACCACCAAACCCGGCCAACGACTCCCTATTTTCTTCCCACCACACCAGTGGAACAACTGGTAACCGTTGTTCCACTTTATACTTTTGTGAGTTAAAATGTATTAGATTCTACATATAAATGAGGTCATGCAGTATTATTTTTTCTGTATCAGGCTTCTTCCATCTAGCATAATGTCTTCTGAATTTATCCATATTTTTTGAACGATAAGATTTTCCTCCTGTTTGTTTTTTATTTTTTATTTTTTTTTTTTTTGAGACAAAGTCTTGCTCTGTCATGCAGGCTGTAGTGCAGTGGCACAGTCTTGGCTTACTGCAACCTCTGCCTCCCGGATTCAAGTAATTCCCCTGCCTCAGCCTCCCAAGTAGCTGGGATTACAGGTGCCTGCCACCATGCCCAGCTAATTTTTTGTATTTTTAGTAGAGATGGCGTTTCACCACGTTGGACGGGCTGGTCTTGAACTCTTGACCTCATGATCTGCCTGCCTGAGCCTCCAAAAGTGCTGGGTTTGTAGGCATGAGCCACCACACCTGGTCAGGATTTTCCTCTTTTTAAGGCTGAATAGTATTCCATTGTGCATCTATGTCAAATTTTTTAAAAAATTTAAATTTATATTTATTATTGGCTGAAAAACTTGGGTTATGAAAAGGCATTCCTGTGTTAAGCATGTATTAATGTAATTCAGGATTAAATATTAATAATAACTGGTTTGTACTGAGCACTAACCATAACACTATGCACGTGTTAATGAGTTTAATTCTCCCAGTAACTTAATACCATAAGTATTATAATTATTCTTATTTTACAGAGGAACAGAAAGAGCCACTGAGAAAAACAACTTGCTGACAATAGCCCAGGCTGGAGTTTAGTGGTTTGATCTTGGCTTACTGCAACCTCTGCCTCCCGGGTTCAAACTATTCTCATGCCTCAGCCTCCCAAGTACCTGAGATTGCAGACGTGGAACACCATGACTGGCTAATTTTTGTATTTTTAGTAGAAATGGGGTTTTTACATTTTTGCCAGGCTGGTCACAAGCTCTGGAGTTTATGTGATCCTCCCACCTTGGCCTCCCAAAGTGCTGAGATTACCGGTGAGATCCACCATGCCCAGCCTAATAGGAATGTTTCTTGAATTCAGAAAAGTTATGCAGATAGTTTCTTGTAGGTTAACATAAAAGAACAATTAGCAAAAACATTTGAAATGGGCTAAAATTAATCAAAACCACATCTTTCCAATAAGTGGTCATAATTGCTGTGCTTTTTAAAATGGCTAGATTACTAACAATATGCAAAGACAAGACTTTGGCTTAAGTTTTTGAACATTTTGAAATTTGAAATCTTGGCTAAAGATTTTTTTTTTTTTTTTTTTTTTTGAGACGGAGTTTTGCTCTTGTTCCCCAGGCTGGAGTGCAATGGTACGATCTTGGCTCACTGAAACCTCTGCCTCCTGGGTTCAAGCGATTCTCCTGCCTCAGCCTCCCGAGTAGCTGGGATTACAAGCATGTGCCACCATGCCTAGCTAAGTTTTTATTTTTTAGTAGAGATGGGGTTTCTCCATGTTGGTCAGGCTTGTCTCAAACTGACCTCAGGTGATCCACCCGCCTCAGCCTCCCAAACTGCTGGGATTACAGGTGTGAGCCACCACGCCCGGCCAAAGATTTTAAAAAGAATATTTTTTAGGTGACTTTTTAGGGCTTCCAAGGTAATACAAGAAGAATTTTAATAGGCAGGAAAATGCATTCTATATACGCACATTGCACTTCTCTGATTTGCTTTAACATTGGAAGATTAAAGATTGCAAATCTAGTTTCTCAATTTAGAATAAATTAACAAAAGATTTATTTTTCAGCTAGGCAAATAAGTGTATAAAACTAATGGATACCAGATGCCAGTAGCTGTCAAAAAATAGCATGAGTAGATTCGGTAAGTATCTAGCCATGCAAAAGACAGTCCAATAAAATTAAAACCCTAATAAAGCATTGATGTGCAGTGCCATGCACCTCCACTCAGCACCTCCTTGTGCCTGTTTACAGAGATACCAATTTCTCCTTTGTGACTAAGGGTGAATTCCGGGGACCTGAGAATGCTGTGTTCAGAGTGATTACTGGGAACATGGTTAACACATTTCTTTCATATTATAAAGAAATTTTATGAATCTTACTCTGCCTCACAATGCCTTTTACTAAAAGATTGTTTATTTAAAGTACTCAATTTGGATTTATAAAAAATGTCAATACTCTGGATAAGTCACAAACACTTAAATTTCAACCAAATTTTATAAAACATATTTGAATAAGATGAAGTGTTCTTAGCCAATAATTGTATTTTATTACTAAATTTAGAGACAAATAGAAAACCAGTACTTTGGGCCAAATAACAGTGTTTGGCAGAGAAATACTCCCAAACAAGTGCTCTTCATCATCATTATTAAACCAGCTAGACTGTTTTCCACTGATATAAAGGGGAGAGGCCATTGAAATAGTGAAGGAAGCTGACATAAATGGAAGACTTATATAAAAAAAAAGTAAATACAAGTGAAATACTTACATGAAATACTTTTAAAATAAAAAGTAGCATTTGATGTCGTACGACTGTAGATGAAACTATTAGTATGAGATCCTCATATTTTTACTTCTCTTGACAGAATAACTTCATTCACAATATTCTTATTTCAAATAATACTTTTTTCTGTTAGATATTTGCTAGCTTTCAGTCAAATATTACCTGAGCTCAATAGAAATGAACCAAAGAAATATTTTACCACAAGCATTTTATTATTGATGCATATGCTTATTTTACTTAAAATACATTCGCTTTTGATGAAAGATTTATACTTTTTTTTATCAGTGTGTTTTTTATTGCCCTTCCAGGAAACTACTCTTCTCAGCACTACCCACATTGACTAATAGTGAGTAAAAGTTCTGTTTGGTTAAGAAGCAAATGTGTCTTCTCTGCATCTCTTTTTTCATTTGTTGGCTGAAGAAAGGAGAATGCAGATAGAAGATTAAAGAAAACATAATCCCTGAAAGATTATTTAGAAGTCCTCTTAACTAGAAAAAAAAACCCTCAAGGAATTGTGATATGAGCAGAAAATACATTGTCTTGCTAAGCTTCTAAAATTTCAGTATAAAACCTGTATTGCTTTAACAAATATATTATTCCTTCAGTTTTGATTTTTCAGAATATGATTCAATTTCTTGGTGAACCAAAACTGAGAGGAGAATAACTTATTTGTGAAGGTAAAAATATATAGGAAATACTTACTATTTGTGGCCAACATCTTCTCCACCCCATATCGTTCTATGTTCTGCTTTTGTTGATACCGGAGCGCAAAAGAAATTATTTAGGCAAATTGTGAGTATAAGAGAGTCCTCAGCAAAGGTTCTCTTTTAACAAGAAACAGTCCACAATTGATTTTTTTTTTCAACAAAGAGCAGCCTGTAAAATCCAGCTGCAAACATAGATAAGCAAGCTGGAAGCTTACATGGGTGAATGTCGGCAGCTGTGCCAATAGGAAAAGCTACCTGGGGCCAAGCATTTTCAACTTGGAGGAGCCATGTTTTTTTTTGTGAATCACGTGTGTAAAGGAACAGGAAACAGGGCACTGGCCGGGTAAAGAACCCATGTGCATAGTAGGAAATTAAAGTGAGGTGGCCAGCTTCTTCATGCACTGTGTAAATGGCACACCTTGTGTGACCAATCTTTTAGTCCCTATGTAAATCAAAAACACCACTTCCTCAAGCTCATCTGTAAAACCCCATGCATTTCACCACAGAACTGGAAGACCCGCTCGAGAGCCCATCTCTCTCTGCAGGAGAGAGAGGTTTTCTTTTTCTTTTCCTTGTTAAACCTCTGCTCTTAAACTCACCCCTCATGTGTTTGCATCCTTAATTTTCTTGCTGTGAGGCAATAAACCTCAGGTATTACCCCAGGTGAATGACACCGCTTCGTTGTGGGGGCTTGCCCAGGATTATAGGAAGGGCAAGTAACAAAGCAAATGCTGGCCAGGCGCAGTGGCTCACACCTGTAATTGCAGCACTTTAGGAGGCTGAGGTGGGCGAATCTCTTGAGGTCACGAGTTTGAGACCAGCCTAGTCAACATGTATTTTTAGTACTATAACTACTAAATAGCCAAACGTGGTGGTGCATGCCTGTAATCCCAGTTACCCAGGATGCTGAGGTAGAATTGCTTGAACCCAGGAGGCGGAGGTTGCAGTGAGCCGAGGTCACACCATTGCACTCCAGCCTGGGCGACAGAGCAAGACGCTGTCTAAAAACAAAACAAACCAGACCTGAACTCTATCCTTTTATTTGGGGGCTCTCACACTCCATTTTAAATCAAAGAAAACCAGAAATAGGTGTCCTATGGCCATCTGAATGAATGTTGGCTACTTTTCAAACTGCTTTTCATTTATGGAGGTCCTAGCCATCACATGAGGCTAGAAGAGATCCTAAAATAATTGAGGATTTCTTTTCTGGACCACACCCTGGTTTTATATGAAGGCTTCTGGAACAATCCCAGGCTCTGACAGCTCAATTGGTTGTTGGCAACAAGATTTCCAAGCTTTCCCTATCACAAGTTTTCTCCCTTTCCTGTCTGTGACCACCATGTCTTCTATCCTCTCTTCATATGCTGCAGGAATTTTCACAGTTCAGGAAAGTAATCCTGTTAGGCAAGATCAGAAAATGCCAATAGTAACTGGAAAGACAGCTCAAGGGGTTGCTGGTTTTGTGAATTTTTTAGGAGCAGAGTGTCCCAACAAAGTCAAAACCACTGTCCTTCTCTCCACCTTGGACCACTTCAAGGGAAAGGAAGGAGACTAAAAGGATGCCTTTCTCTCACTTTTCTTTCTAGTGGGTAACAAGCCATCTTTGACCTGCACTCCTCTTGAGTGCATTTAGAAGCATTGACACTCCTAGAACCTCATGAGTTTGAAAAAAGAAAAAAAAAAATTGACTTATTGCCCAAGGGACTGACATTTTTACTAGACCTTTGAAAGCACTGCAAAATCAACCCAGCTCTATTAGCAGTCATATCAATCAGGTCTATAGGAATGATTCTCCAAAATTAGAGAAGCAACTTCCAGGAGAACCATCTGAGGATCCCCCTTATTCAGGACCCCCTCAAGTTCCCATGTACTGACAGATCCTTAGTCAAATAAAGGGAGACTTAGGCCAATTTTCTGATGATCCCAATAGGTATATAGAAGCTTTTCAAAATTTACCTCAGGTGTTTAACCTCATATAGAGGGATGTTATGCTGCTGCTAAGCAGCTGAAAAATGAGAAGGTCTGCAGGCAGAAAACTTTTGGAGATGAGCAGTATTTCTCCTATAGTAGGCCAAAAAAGAAAAAAGAAAATAGTGAAAAAATAGGAGAAACATTATTCCCAATAGAAAGAGAAGCAGTACCTCTTGAGAATCCTGAATGGAACCTCAATGATGCCACAGATAAATAGAAAATCAAACATTTTTTAATGTGCATATTGAAGGGCCTATGGAGAAGGCCAATCCTCTTAATTACTCTAAACTGTCCGTGATAGACCAGAATTTAGATGAGAATCCTTCAGCCTTTATGAAAAGGCTGAGAGAGGCACTAATAAAACACACCTCCTTATCCCTTGATTCAGTTAAGGGACAGCTAATCCTAAAGAACAAGTTTATTACATTGGCAGCTCCTGATACTAGAAGAAAACTGCAGAAGCAGGTTATAGGAGCAGACAGCACCTTGGAGAACCTCCTGAGGGAGGCCAACTTAGTCTTTTGTAATAGGGACCAGGAGGAGTTCCCAAAGAAAGAGAGAAAGCACAAGAGAAGAACAAAGGCTCTGGTAGGTGCTTTGCAGGCTTACAAAGTCCAGGACCCAAGGTGCATCCACTAATTGCTACCCATGTGGCAAGTCAGTGCACTTTGCGAATGAGGGCCCAGGCACCAAGAGGAATCCACCTCAACCCTGTCCAGCCTGTGGCATGGTCCACTGGAATCAAACTGCTTCCAAAAATGGAGGTCATCAGCTTCTGAACCAGCCTCACAGATGGTCCAGAAGGACTTACCGGTCCCAGGGCTCAAACCCCAGGTTCCAATGGCTCAAAGTGCCATTACAGCACAGGATCCCCAGGTGATTCTGAAAATAGAAGGAAGGTAGACTTCCTTCTGGAAGCTGGAGTCAACCTCTCTCTTCTTCTAATTTTGTACCCTTTTCCCATAGCATGACTGTGAGAGACATCTCAGGAGAAACTCTAATCCAACATTTTTCTCAACCCCTTAGTTGTGTTAAAAGGTCCTATTATTTACACATGGCTTTTAAATCATGCCTGAAAAAGTTTCACTCCTTTATTAGAGACATTCTAGATTGCATGGGGACCAGCATCCTTACAGGCCCAGGACAACTTCTATGTCTTTATCTGGTGGAAGATAATATTAATCCAGAAGTGTGGGCAATTCAAAGAAGAATAGGTCAAGCTGTAAACATGAGGCCAGTCTGGATCCAACTTAAGGATCCACTTTCTTTTTATTTATTTATCTATTTATTGATTTGTCTTTTTTTTTTTTTTTTTTATGGAGTTTTTACTCTTGTTGCCCAGGCTGGAGTACAATGGCATGATCTGGGCTCACTGCAGCTTCCGCCTCTGGGGTTCAAGCAATTCTCCTGCCTGAGCCTCCCAAGTAGCTGGGATTATAGGCATGTACCACCATGCTTTTAAGTAGAGACAAAGTTTCACCATGTTGGCCAGGCTGGTTTCTAACTCCTAACCTCAAGTGATCTGCTCACCTCACCCTTCCAAAGTGCTGGGATTACAGGTGTAAGCCACCACACTTGGTGGACTCCACTTCCTTTCTAAACAGAAAAAGTATCTCCTAAAGCCAAAGGATAAAAAAGGGCTAGAAGCCATTATTAGTAACCTAAAAATCTAGGCCCTCCTCAAACCCTGTAGCACCCCAATATTCAGAGTGCAAAAATGCAATGTGAAATGGAAACCATCAAAAAATCAACAGGTTATTATCCTCAGTTTACCTTCCACAAAAGGTAGCAGTAATGCATAAAAAGACAACAGGAAGTAGCCGAAGGAAATAGTTTAGCTGATCAGGCAGTTAAATCAGCAGAAAGGAAGCATCAGGGCAACAACATACTTCATACACCTCTAATATGGGAAGGCTCCATGAGAAAAAATAGGGCCCAGTACTCTCCTGCAGAGATAAAACGGGTCATTACTCAAGGGTACACTTTCCAGCCCTCAGAATAGCTAGAGATAAAGAATGGCAAACTCCACTTGCCAGTCTCTAGCCAATGGAAAGTCCTTAAAATGCTTCACCAAACTTTTCACTTGTGAAAGAATAAAACTTGTCAATATGCCCAGAGATTGTTTTCAGGAGATAACTTATTCAAAACAGTCACACAGGTTGTTAAAACTGTTGAAGCCTATCTTAAAGATAATCTCCTCAACAGGCAGCTTCTCCCTCTCTGAACCCAAAGGGTGGGAAGCTATTCAAGGGAGATCTGGAAGATAAACTTCACCCACATGTCAAAACCAAAGGGCATCCAGTGCCTTCTGGTATGGGTGGATACTTTAAGGGTCTTTATTTTCATGGGCTATGTAATTGGCAGACCTAGTCAAACCAATTCCCCTGTAAATCAATCATCACCTATGTAAATCAATCACTGCCTTCTCAAGCCACTGTACAAAATCAGTCACATTCTGCCCCAAATCAAAGACCCTCTCTTGGACAACGCACATTCTCAGAATGAGGAAGCTTTTTCTCTATCTCTTCTTTCTGTCCATTAAACTTTCTGTTTTCTAAACACCCTGCTTGTGTGTGTTTGTGTCCTGAATTCTTTCTCAATTCAAGACACAGAACCACAAGTAGAGGCCTAGACAACAAAGCTATTTCATTTGGGGGTTCTCATTTGGGATCAGGATGAGAAGAGAAGATACAAACATCGGATTGGTGAGTATGGAGTGGACCTCAAATCTGTCTTTTAATCTCAAGGCTTTCTTCAAATCAGTTTTATTCACAGAGGTCCTAACCATCATGTGAGTCTGGAAGAAGTCTGAAGCAACTGAGGATTATTGTCCAGGGCACACCCTGGCATTATTCAAAGCCTTCTGGACTGAAGCGAACCTGTGACAGCCCATCTGAGTGTTGGTAAAAGATCTTCAGCTATCCTGTCTCAAAATTTTCCGTTCTTTCTATCTGGTGTCACTATGTGTCTTATTCTCTCAGTGTGTGCAAAGTGCAGGAAGATTTACAGTTCAGAGAAACACTTTCATTAGGAAAGATTGGCAAATGCCTCAGGCAGAACTCGATAAGCATCTGTATCTTTCCTCTAGTGAGCACATGGTATTTCTTTTTTTGTTTGTTTGTTTGTTTGTTTGTTTGTTTTTTTGAGACGGAGTCTCGCTCTGTCGCCCAGGCTGGAGTGCAGTGGCCGGATCTCAGCTCACTGCAAGCTCCGCCTCCCGGGTTCACGCCATTCTCCTGCCTCAGCCTCCCGAGTAGCTGGGACTACAGGCGCCGCCACCTCGCCCAGCTAGTTTTTTGTATTTTTCAGTAGAGACGGGGTTTCACCGTGTTAGCCAGGATGGTCTCGATCTCCTGACCTCGTGATCCGCCCGTCTTGGCCTCCCAAAGTGCTGGGATTACAGGCTTGAGCCACCGCGCCCGGCCTGCACATGGTATTTCAAAGCCAACAGTGTCACCTAGTGAAAATAGAAATTCTCTTCATGAGACACGTTTCAGTCATTTACCATAACACTGCAGTTTACTAATTATTTTTGTGCTGCTAGAAAAGACCCTTCTGTGAATGGGAAAGCTCTGCCTTCAACAATTAGCAGTAAAATATCCTCCATAGCCACATTTTAGTTCTGATACCGTCGGTAGGAAGAATCTCCGTTAGGTCCCTACCTTCATTTAAGGCACCCAGTCTGCCTCTAATTAGAAAAGTACTTAATTAGTAAGGAGAATTTTAAGTTTAGAAGTTAATCAGAAACACTTTTCTAAGGGTGAATGTTTTATCATGAGCCATAATAGCAGGCAATCTAGCAAATTTTTTTGTTGTTAAAGAAACCTTGCCCAAAGGTGACTATTAGATTCTCTGCAAAGATTCGTTTTTTGGGGGAGCCAGGAAGATCACACAAGTCTAGAAAGTCAAAGGGGATCACAGGTGGATAAGCTAAGGTTGCATGGGTAAAGCACGGTTAATTCTATCACTTAGTTCATCTGGTTCCGTGGCTTGGAAAGCCACACCGACAACCATGAGCAGCACATTTAACACGGTGCCAGGACCCAGGAACCAAGAAAAGAGAATGGTTGGGAGACACTCACACTATCTTCCCCTCCACCCTGGGTCACAATGAAAGAAGGAAAACTAAAAGGATGCTTTTATTCTCACTTCTTTTTCTAGATGGGTAACAGATGATCTTCACCTTGCACCCCTCTGGAGTGCACTGTGAAACACTAGAATTTCTTCAACCTCAGGACTTTGAAGAAAAAAGCAACTCATTTTCTTTTGCACAAGGGTATGGCATTTTTACTGAACCTTTGCAAGCATTGTAAAATCAGCCGTGCTATTTTAACAGGCATATCAGTCAGGACTATAGAGAATAATCCTCCAGAATTAGAAAAGCAACTTCCAGGGGAACCACCTGAGAACTCCCAGTATTTGGGGCCACCACAAGTTCCCTTCTTATTACAGGACCCTAGAGAAGTAAAGGAAGACTTAGTCCAATTTTCTGACAACACCAATAGGTTTATAGAATTTTTTCAGAATTTAACTCAAGTGTATCCCCTCACATGAAAGGATGTTATGCTGCTTCTAAACCCAACCCCAACTACAGCTGAAAAGCAGACAGCTCTGCAGGCAGCAGAGATTTTCAGAAATGAGCAACGTATCGCCTATAATACATCAAAAGGGAAAAAAGGAGATAGGGAATGTGAAGAAATAGAAGAAACACCATTTCGAATAGGAGTGACGCAGTTCCTCTTGACAACCCCGATTGGGACTCCAGTAGCTTCTCAGATGAATGGAAAAGAAAACACTTTTTAATATGCCTTTTAGAAGGTCTAGAAAGAACTAAGGCCAAATTTCTTAGTTCTTCTAAACTGTCTATGATAGAGCAAAAGCCAGATGAGAATCCTGCAGCCTTTATGGAAAGGCTGAGAGAGGCACTAATAGAACAAACCTCCTTATCTCCTGATTTGGTCGAGAAACAGCTCATTCTAAAGGACGAGTTTATTACACAGTCAGCTTCCGATATTAGAAGGAAACTACAGAAGCAAGCCAGAGAACCAAATAGCACCTTAAAGACCTCCTTAATATGGCCACTTTGCTCTTTTATAATAGAAACCAAGGGGAGGACCCTGTAGTCCCAGCAACTCTGGAGGCTGAGGCAGAAGAATCGCTTGAACCCAGGAGGCAGAGGTTGCAGTGAGCCGAGATAGCACCACTACACTGCAGCCTGGGTGACAGAGTGAGCGAGATTCCATCTCAAAAAAAAAAAAAAAAGAGATTTGTGTATTCAATTTTTTTGGTATTCTTTGTATGTTTCTGTGGTGGTTCTTGATGCAGAAGTTTATAATGTGAGTATCCACATGCTATTCTGTCTATCCAAGCAGGAGCTGCAAGTTAGTCTTGCCTTCTAGTCACACTTTTCCTCTCTCTCAAAGGTGGTCTTTTAACGTAGCTATTGTTTCTTAGCTATAATTGTTGATTTCAGGGTGGAGCCCATTAAGAAATATTCTCTATGCCTGGACTCAAAAAAATTCTCTATGCCTGGACTCAGCATGGATAAATCTTAAAAAGGAGCAAACCTACTTTACCTAAGGGTCTACTTTTACAAATACTTTATTTAAGAGATATATATATATATTTTTTTAACCTTCAAGGAGGGATATGGACTAAGCAAAAAGGTTGGCAGATTTAATTTTTGTTATAAATCAGTCTTTTATTTACCTTTTATGAAGATTATCTTTAAAAAAATAAATATATTAAAATCTTTTTAGAAGCTGCTTCACATCAGCAGTCAAGCCTAGATGAGGAACTAGGGAGACTTCTTTTTAAATGCACATCCTCAAGTGCAGTGATGTTTATTTGGAATACCCCATTGTAATTTTAAATTACCTTTAGTAAAAATTTTCCCATTTCTGTGTTTGCTGCTACCAGGGTCTAATACATACTCATGTAAATGTAGGCATACGTGGAAGATAAATTACTCAGTTCTTAAAAAATTAAGGATTCTATTCTTATCTTGAACCTTGCTTTGGCTGATATCATTCTGACAAACTTAGCCAAAGATTCTTTTCTGCCTAAAAGAGCACAAGAATAAGAAAACAAAGGGATAAAACACAATTTCTGCCAGTTTACAGATGTCACAGTTTACACCACTTGCATTATTGCCATTCACTAGTGATTTCTACCTCACCCAGTGAGATGTCATAGACCTCTAACTGAATCCAAGCCAGTTAGTTATCAGATCCAGTCTGACTCTAGATCCAGTTCACGTTCTGTCCTGACTTCTTAATCCAGTTTGAATTCTAAATTCACTAGAACTCAGAGTTCAAAACACAAATCCATGACACTTTGGAATCCAAGCAAGAACTTACCATGCTCCCTAGTTGCTGCAAGACAGCAGCAAACACAATAAGCCATTGTTTGGTCACTTGGTGTTCTTGGGGGTTGCTAGAGGCTCTATTTCAGATTTTACTTCTAGTTCAATCTGTTAAAAATGCCTTAAACCCGCCGGGCGCGGTGGCTCAAGCCTGTAATCCCAGCACTTTGGGAGGCCGACACAGGTGGATCACGAGGTCAGGAGATCGAGACCATCCTGGCGAACACGGTGAAACCCCGTCTCTACTAAAAAATACAAAAACTAGCCACGTGAGGTGGCGGCGCCTGTAGTCCCAGCTATTCAGGAGGGTGAGGCAGGGGAATGGCGTAAACCCGGGAGGTGGAGCTTGCAGTGAGCTGAGATCTGGCCACTGCACTCCAGCCTGGGTGACAGAGCGAGACTCCGTCTCAAAAAAAAAAAGTCTTAAACCATATATATATATATATGTATATATATATATGAGATGGACTTTCATTCTTGTCATCCAGCAAGGAGTTCTTGGCTCACTGCGACCTTCACCTCTCAGGTTCAAGCAATTCTCCTACCTCAGCCTCCCAAGTAGCTGGGATTACAGGCACCCGCCACCGTGCCCAGCTTTTTTTTTTTTTTTTTTTTAAAGTACAGACAGGGTTTCACCATGCTGGCCAGGCTGATGTCGAACTCCTAACCTCAGGTGATCCACCCACCTCAGCGTCCCAAAGTGCTGGGATTACAGGCGTGAGCCACTATGCCCAGCCAAACAAATTAAATTTAACAGAGTTTAATCAAGCAAAAAGTTATTCACTAATTTTGCAGTCTAGTGAGCCAGAGTAGGCTCAGAGAAAACTCCCAAGCAGTCACACTGTTGGAAGTATTTAAACTAGAACAATTTCACTATGACTAGGGGATGGATAAAATAATGCTGAGACCTGTTGGGCTGCATTCACAAAAACTCAGGCATTCTTAGTCATAGGATGAGATAGGAGTTCAATAGGTTTGGGATCACAAAATACAGAAAAGAGACCCAATTGATAAAACACAATGCAATAAAAAAGCCAGACAAAATCCATCAAATTCAAGATGGTAATGAAAGTGACCTCTGGTCATCCTCACTGCTGATTATACATTGATTACAATGCATTAGCATGTTAGAAGAAACTCCCACTGGTGCCATGACAGTTTACAAATGCCATGGAAATGTCCAGAAGTTAAACTACATAGTCTAAAAGGGGGACGAACTGTCGATTCCTGAAATTACTCACTCCAGTCATGGAAAACTTACAAATATTTCACCTTTTGTTTAGCATATAATCAATAAATAACTATAAGTATACTCAATCAAGCTGTCCATGCCATTGTTCTGTCTATAGGTAGCCACTCTTTTACTTCTTCACTTTCTCAGTAAACTTGCTTTTACTTTATAGACTCACCCTAAATTCTTTGTTGTTTTGTTTTTGAGATGGAATCTCGCTCTGTCGCCCAGGCTGGATTGCAGTGCCATGATCTCAGCTCACTGCAACCTCCACCTCCTGGGTTCAAGTGATTCTCCTGCCTCAGCCTCCTGAGTCATTGGGACTACAGGTGTGCGCCACCACGTCCAGCTAATTTTTGTATTTTTAGTAGAAATGGGGTTTCTCCATGTTGGGCAGGATAGTCTTGATCTCTTGACCTTGTGATCCACCTGCCTCAGCATCTCAAAGTGCTAGGATTAGAGGCATGAGCCACTGCGCCTGGCTGACTCACCCTAAATTCTTTTATGTGTGAGATTCAAGAACGCTCTCTTGAGGTTTGGATTGTGATCCTGTTGTGGGATGTAGGACGAGAGAGACTAGTACAGGTGAGTAAAGGAGGATATTTATTTTAAGGTACCCACTGGCTCAGTGGATTCACATCTAAAAAGCTGAGCCTTCAACAAAGACAGCAGTGTTTTTATAAGTGGGCTTACAGAAGCAAAACAAAAGCAGTTAATCATATAGTGCATAACTTGTGGCCTTGCATCGCTGGTGGCCTTGTAGCTGTGTCAAAAGAAAAACAAGAACTGGCTAAATACAGGCATTTGTAAAACATAGTCACGCTTCAGAGGCAAAGGAAAGGAGTTTAACAGTAAGGGAAATTGTCTTTTTTTTTTTTTTTTTTTTTTCTTCCTTCAACCTTGTTCTGGAGTGACGGGGGTGCCTGGAGCCTATTCCTTTGACCTTGGCTTTTCAGATTTGTCTTATAACTGTCCTTGAAGCGAGCTGCTAAGCAGAGGAAAATTTGTTTCTTTTTCTTTTTAAACCTTACTACAATCCCTTTCTGGTCACAGCATAATGGAAGAATATTTATGCACAGATATAAAACCTGAAGTACAGGAAAGAAAAGTGAGTTACAGAAACAGTTATTAATTACAGCTTGGCATTTGCTTTATTTAGACATGAATTAAGCAGTTGGCCTCTTTTGATTGGCCAAAATATGATAACTGGCCCAAAATTAGGTTACAGTTTATTTACATTTTCAGTTGGGTTTCAGTTGACCATGTATGAAGAAACCCTCAGCCTCAATTCAAAACACATAAAAAGGTAGCTTAAGTTGAACTTTATTTAACAAACAGATTTCATATGTCTGCAAATGCTTTTCATCCCTTTTTGATATTTGGAGGCTATTTATGATTTTCATTGCTGACTAAAACTACTGTGCCTGAAACAAACTCTAACCTTGATATGAAGTGACTTATAGACAAATCTGCTAACAGGACATTTTATTCTGCTGAAATTTAGAAAAATAGCTGAGTGCATCTGAAGTCGTCCTTTGATTTTTAAAATAACAGAGCTGCTTTTTAAGATTCTAAAGTCAGAAGCAGCCATGAGGCAATTCTCAGCAGCACATATGAAAATCACACACAGTGAATGCATCTTTCACGCTGAACCAATTGTTTTCTCCCCAGTCTGCGTGTAAAAATCACTTGGGGGAGGGTCTTTAAAACTCTTCCCGGCCGGGCGCGGTGGCTCAAGCCTGTAATCCCAGCACTTTGGGAGGTCGAGGCGGGCGGATCACAAGGTCAGGAGATCGAGACCATCCTGGCTAACACGGTGAAACCCCGTCCCTACTAAAAAACCACAAAAAACTAGCCGGGCGAGGTGGCGGGCGCCTCTAGTCCCAGCTACTCGGGAGGCTGAGGCAGGAGAAAGGCGTGAACCCGGGAGGCAGGCGGAGCTTGCAGTGAGCTGAGATCTGGCCAGTGCACTCCAGCTTGGGTGACAGAGAGAGACTCCGTCTCAAAAAAAAAAAAAAAAAAAAAAAAAACTCTTCCCAATTCAAGTCGACACACCCCAGTTAAATCAGAATTCCTGGAGTGGAACCTGTTCAACAGTATGGTTTAAATCTTTCAAGGTGACGACAGAGTACAGCCAAGCTCAAAGCCACTGCTTTAAATCAACACTTTTTAGATCACCTACTTGCCAATTATTTCTCAAATAAATAAAAAATTGTTTGCCACTAAATCATGGCCTTTCAGTCTTACCAGTATTATCAAATTACTATTTTTTTCAGAACCAACCTTGCTATTGGTTCTGTTCCTGATTCAACCTGGTTCCATAGATACTGCACACTATGTGGAGGACACTGTGCAAGGTGCTGTGGCACTGATGATTGTTACTGTGAGGAAAACATTTCCTTAAATTAAAAAAGCTGCATTTCCACAAAACAAAAAAACATTACATGTATCAAATTAAGAAAAAAAAAATACCTATCACTCACCCAAAGGTTAGAGCTTTAATATTCCCTTTGAATATTAACATCTGTATGATTATGTCCTGAGTGAGTGTGTTCCACCAGAAAACAAAACAAAACAAAAAGCTAAAATCCTGCCATTATTCTGAGATACTGAGTTAGCATTTTTGTACAAATATGTACTATTTAATTTTTTTTTTTTTTTTTTTTTTGAGACAGAGTCTCTCTCTGTCTCCCAGGGTGGAGTTCAGTGGCCCGATCTCGGCTCACTACAACCTCCTCCTCCCAGGTTCAAGTGATTCTCCTGCCCCTCAGCCTCCTGAGTAGCTGGGACTACAGGCGTCCGTCACCACCCCCGGCTAAGTTTTGTATTTTTAGTAGAGACGGTGTTTCACCATATTGGCCAGGCTGGTCTCAAACTCCTGACCTTGTGATCTGCCCGCCTCGGCCTCCCAAAGTGCTGGGATTACAGACATAAGCCACCGTGCCCGGCCTAATTTTTTTATTAATATGTAGCATACAGAACTACATGCACAAAGCATTTATTCATGTAAAGCTCAATAAATTGTTACAAAAAACACACTTGTGCAATCAAAAAATAAAACTAGGCCCGGTGCAGTGGGTCACTCCTGTAATCTTTGTATTTTGGAAGGCCGAGGCCTGCAGATTGCTTGAGCTCAGGAGCTTAAGACCAGCCTGGGCACCATGGTGACACCCTGTCTCTTCTAAAATAAAATACCAAAAAACAACCAGGCATGGTGGTGCACACTTGTGGTCCTAGCTCCTCGGGAAACTGAGGTGGGAGGATCATTTGAACCTGATTGGTGGAGGCTGCAGTGAGCCAAAATCACACCCCTGCACTCTATTCTGTGTGAAAGAGTGAGACTTTTTCTCAAAATAAAATAAAACTAGACTCATCCATGCCTCAGCAAATGCCTTATCCTTTCTTCTCCAACAATAGCCATAATCTTATGAGCTAACATTATAGATTAATTTTGTGTTTTGTTACAGAAAATTTTTAACATGTGCAAAACAAACAAAACACATATTGTTAAGGCTTCATGACAACCACAATAGACTTGTCATGAAGCCACAGCAACAACTGATCTTGTGCGATTCTGGTGTCATCTACACTTCTCTACTTCAGTCAGCCCTGGTCAACCCATTGGCCACTCTACATTATTTACTTTAGTTTTGTTTTTTGTGAGGTCAAATGTACATACATTGAAAGGCACAAATCCTAACTGAAAAAATTTGACAGATAAATACACTCATATAACCTTCATATCTTTTAAGAATGAACTGAACTTTGTTCTAACCTAGTGATAGAATATAAAAATAGAATGATGAATTTTTTTTTTTCATTCTCAGATAATTCCTTCAGGCCTTTCTTTCAGAAAATTTTGTTGTCACGAGAGGCTATTTTCTTGGTGATTTTTTGTTTGTTTGGTTTACCATTGGTTCATTTTGCCTGACATCATACAATATGTACTATTTTATTTTAAGCTTGTCTCATTTAGCAGGTTTATGAAATTCATCCAGCATGTTTGCTTCAGTAGCTTGTTTCTTTCTATGACTGAGTAGCATTCTCTTGTATGAATGAGTTACAATTTCTCCATCCATTATCCTAGAGATGGACATTTGGGTTTTTTCCTGCTTTAAGCTATTATGACAAAAAGGTTTATAAACATTATTGTGTAAATACTTTTTACAATGTAATTTTATTCCTTTATTAGCATTTAAGTGACACCTCTACTTTTTAAAATCTTTTCTCCAGGTATTACAATATGCATCTTTAACATATCACAATCTACCTAGAGTTAATACTGTACTATTTTAATAAATGTAAAATATGAAGGCCTTGTTGTTAAAAAGTTTGAATTACCTCCTTCTATTTTTTGTGCTATTTATAAATGTTATGTCTATGCATTATATATATCACAATACTGGGTTGTAACATTTATTAAATATTCATAAGTCTTATAAAGAAATTAAGAGAAAATGATGCCTATAAATATTTAGAGGCAAACATTTTGAGGCTATGTAAATACACTGTTTTTCTTTTAAATTTACCCACAATTTGTGCATTCTTCAGTACATCTTGTCTACAGTAATTATTATCGTTGTGTTCTAATTGTGATTTTCTACTTTGAGTTACCCATCTACATTAATTAGTACTTGGAATTCTATAGAAAAGATTTTCTTTCTATCTCTCTTTTTTTCTATTTATTTATTTTCTAGACCTGTATGGACTTATGAATATTTCTTTTATTCTCAGGGTTATAATCCAATCCTATGATTATTTATTTTGTTTCTCACGCTCTTCCAGCTTGGGCTGCTTGAAAGTCTTTCTTTTTTTTTTTTTTTTTTTTTTTGAGAAGGAGTCTTGCTCTGCCGCCCAGGCTGGAGTACAGTGGCTGGCTCTCAGCTCACTGCAAGCTCCACCTCCCGGGTTCATGCCATTCTCCTGTCTCAGCCTCCCGAGTAGCTGGGACTACAGGCGCCCGCCTCGTCGCCCGGCTAGTTTTTTGTATTTTTTAGTAGAGACGGGGTTTCACCGTATTAGCCAGGATGGTCTCGATCTCCTGACCTCGTGATCCGCCCGTCTCGGCCTCCCAAAGTGCTGGGATTACAGGCTTGAGCCACCGCGCCCGGTCTGAAAGTCTTTCAGGTTGACTTCCTCTGACATGTCTTTTTCTGTTGTTCATAAAGCACTTTTTTAACTTTCTGGCTTCACAAGACACTCTACCTTAACCTGAATGTTCTATTCCACTGCTAGAATTATCTAATTTTTCAAATAGTCTTGTTTCCTTTTATTAGCGAATAGTACTTAGAAACCATGATATAAGAGCTAAGTGTGCTCATTAATACTGGGACGTGACTGCTTTTGAAACTTCTCAGCAGACAGAGTTTGAAAATTTACATATTAATATAGATTCTTGTAGGAACACCTCTCCTCTCTCTCTCTCTCTCTCTCTCTCTCTTTCTCTGTCTCCCTCTCTCTCAATTGACATATTATGAGACATGCATTTATCTAAATATTCAAAACTCTGGTCCAGCAACACAGGGTTTGTTCTAGAACTCTCCTCCCTTTTTTTTTTTTTAACTTCAGAGAGAAGCTGGATGTAATGACCTTATGTGTAGTGTGTGTATACACACACACAAAGACACGTACACAAATACACACACATAAACACTAACAGAAAGAGTAGTCTTAAAAATTGCTAATCCATATTCTTAAAAACAAACAATACTAACCAGAATACAATGTTTGTGTTCAGTTCTTGAGTCTTGCGGTATTCAATTAAAACACTGTTTTTCAAAGTGATACACTTCAAGACCTTTCATTCCAATCTTCTTCAACAGTGTTAGGTTAGATAATACATTTTTAGTAAGGTTAAATTCTATTTTTTACTGCCTGCATTTTATCAGAATTTCCTCAAAATCATGTTTTTTTTTTTTTTTTAAATTTGCTGAAAGGAAAATTTATTCTTTGTGATGTACAGTTCCACGAAGTTTGACAACAGTCTAGAGTCATGTAGTCATCTCCACAGTACCACACAGAACTCTTTCATTACCCCAAAAATCATCTAATGCTTCCCATTCACAGTTAACTTCTACCCTCATCTATTCTTTGGCACCAGTGATTATTCTTTAGTTGTTGTTGTCTTCCCTCTCCTCCTCCTCCCCCTCCTCCTTACTTCTTCCTTCATCCTTCTTTCTTCCTCTCCTCCTCCTCCTCCTGTAGGGAGGTCTTGCTATGCTTCCAGGCTGGTGTCAAAATCCCGGGCTCAAACAGTCCTCTCACCTCACCACCCCAAAGTGCTGAGATTACAGACTTGAGCCATCAAGCCTGGCCTGATTATTATCAATGCCTGTAATTTCTTTTTCTACAATGCCATAAAATTGAATCTTACAATAGGTAGCCTTTTGGATCTTCCTTTCTTCACTTAAAGAAATGCATTTGACTCCTTCATACCATGATGTGAATCAATAGTTTCTTTTTGTTGACAACTGGGATTCTATTGTATGGATAAACCACAGTTTGTTTATTCATTCACCTGCAGAAAAGTATCTGGTTTACATTTAGCTTTTTGCAATTACAAATAAAGTAGACAATAAACGTCCTAGGTCATTACTAAATAATAAACACTCCTAGGTCATTACTAAAGCAAATAGACAACTAATGTTATGAAGGTTTTCATTTTTTTTGGTGAGAAGATTTTTTATTTGAAATATAGTCTGAGCAACATGAGTGTAGCCAAGAGGAGGAGGGGCTGGCCTGCCTGGAGCAGCAGCCTCTCAAATGGCATGAGAGCAGGAGTACAAATATTCCAATGTCTGTGTGCCCCAACCCCACCTGTCAGGAAAGGCAAAATGGCAGAACAAAGACCCACCCACAGCGCCTTCTCAAGGGGTCTGGCTCTTGGTGCCTGCCTGCCTTTGCTTTACCTCCTGCTCTCCCCAGGTTCCAAACAGAGGTGTGCAGCAGAGGTTTCTCCCACCCCACCCACAGAGACATGATGAGCCAGTGTGACAATTAGTTCTCAGGACTATTTTGAGAGAAAAGAATCAAAGACAGGGAGGATGGGCAAGGCAATCAAGGGCTCTTGCCAAACCAGGCAAGGCAGAGCTCTCCCAGAGGGACTGTGTCAGCACCCCTCGTTTCCCTCCTTCTCAGGATCTAAAGGCAGGAAGGAGAGCTGGTGTCTGCAGGAAAATAGAGCTCTGAGGAGCGCCCTGGCTGAAGGCAGCAAGCGGGAACCTCCCAGAAGAGCACAGCCGCTGTGGTGTTCAAGCCTAGTTGACAGCATTGGGGTTGGGCCACATAAGCAGCCTGGGGTTGGAAGGACACAGACAAGAGATGGGGTACCAAAAAGCAGCACAAAGCCATAAATAACAGAAGCAAATTCAGAGCTGTGAGGGTCCTGGCCAACCCCACATTTCCTGGGGCTGGGGGATACCCAGCACTGGCAGCTCAGGGCAGACACTACTCCAGGGTACAACTAGCCACACTCACACCGGGGGCAGAGCCTTTTATTTTTCACGGTCCGCACGGCAGGTGGAAGACGCTTTGGCGCCACCCCTGACTATGCACACTGCAAGGTCTCCAGTCACACCTGAGGAGATAGTGCGTGGCTGTCCTGGTCCTGAGAGGCCTGTGGTTGACTGTGATCATTGTGGCCACCATCGTCCTCAGGGGCCTGGCCCAGCAATCTCCTCACCTCTGGGTCAACCGACAAAGGCTCACCGGCACATTCTTCCAGTCCATTCTCTCTAGTCTCCATGGGCACCTCCTCCCCGGAGCCCTCCTCTGGCTCTGCCACCTCCACTGCCATCTCTGCTGCCACCACCTCCTCTTCCTCTTCCTCCTCCTGGTCTCTCACCTTGTGGACAATGAAGAGGTGACGGCTGAGGGAGCTGGCAGGGGTGTAGCACAAACCACAGAGGAGACATTGGGCTCTGGAGCTATCCATCTGGTGCTGAGGCATGTGGCTCTGAAACTCGAGCCCCGAGTCTGTGGCAAAACTATATTTCGCGCACTGAAAAAGGGACTTGTGCCTTTTGGTGGAAGAGACGGTTGCGCCATTGCTGGTGCCTGGAGCGTCCCCTACTCCACTGACTGGTCTTTTCAGATGGTTCACCTGAGGGGAATGTCCACCTGGAGGTTTGACTTTGGACGTTTGGCTCAAATCAGGGTTTCTGATGCCATGCATAAGGCTGATGTGGCTCTCCAGGAGGGAGGGCCGAGGAAAGCTGGGGCTGTCCTCTGTGCAGTACCCGCAGGTGTAGACCTTCTTTACTGTGTCATGGTTGTTGCGGATGTGTTTGCGCAGGCTGTTGGGGGTGTGGAAGGATAGTTCACACTGCCGGCACGGGTACCACTTCAATGTCCGACCGTGGCTCTTTTTCATGTGGGACACATAGCTCTCCCGATCTGGAACCCACTCCTGGCACTCCTGGCAGGTCCAGCCAGTGTTCCTCAGCCGAGGCCTGGCTTCCACCCTGCGGTGGGCTTCAGACCTACCCCAGCGGCCAGAAGGCAGGGAGCTGCTCCGAGCAGCCACACTAGTGGCTGGGGGCTCAGTGGGAACTCAAGAGCTGGGGTGGCTTGAGGATGTGTCCACTGAAGACTGGAGGCTTGACAGCTCATCCACATTTCGGGGAACACCGTGAGTGCTCTTGACATGTTGCATCAACTCCGGCTTTTGCATGAACAAGAGTGGGCACTCAGGGCACTTGAAGACGCCCACCTGCGTCTTGCTGACATTCTGGTAAAAATGCTGCTGAATGTGCCTCTTCTTATTGAAGACCATTTCACAGGAGCACTTATAAATGAGCTGGGAGGGTCTGTGGGGCTGGGTGGGGTGCTGGGTGGCACTGTGGTCCGCGGTGCTGCTGGCAGTCTTGAAGGCCATGGGGCAGAATGCACATTTGTGGAAAACCTGGCAGTGTCGCTCCTGGATATGGCTTTTCAGCAAGGCCAAGGTCAGGTGGATGACACCACAGTGGATGCACCTGTAGCCCACCTTGTGGGCATAGTGCAGGCAATTCTCCTTTACATGGGTCTGGAAGTAGGCAGAGTGGCAGAGGACCCCACACTCCAGGCAGCAGTAGGGGGACTTGTGTGTGTGAATCCGCTGTTGGGCACAGAAACTGCACTGGTTGGGCAGCAGCATCTGGCATACCTGGCAGGTCAGCCCCTCTGTCTCCTCTGTTGTCCTCTGGAAATGTGCAGCCAGGACCATGTAGTCCCACATCTGCTTGTGACATTCAAGACACTTGATTGAGTACCGGATGAGCCTCACAGGGTCTGGGTAGAGTGGCAAGGCTGGAGGAGGAGGACTGGCACTGCCCGAAGTGAGGCCATGTTTGGGAGACGATGAAGGGGCTGGGGCTGCTGGTGCCGTGGAGTTCACAGGGGCCGACACGAACATTTGGTCTGCAGAGATGGGCTTCACCAGCAGCTGGGAACACTGCATGACGAGCCCCTTGCTCTTGTGGTCACGGGCATGCTGGAGCAGGCTGCACTTGTTGAAGAAGAGCAGCGTCTTGGAGCACAGTGTGCACAGTACCTCAATGTGGACGCTCCGCCGGCCATAGTGCTGGCTCAGGCTCTTCTCTAAGGCAAATGCGTCTCCACACTCCAGGCAGCAGTACCCACTGGCCGGCATATGGATCCTGCTGTCCGCAGGCGGGCTGAGATTTGGTGCGTAGAGGGGCACGGGGTTGGAACTGTGGAGGACCTTGTTGAAGACCTCTACAATCAGTGGAGCAGCACTTTTTCACCTGGTGGACCAGGGGCACCGACATTTGTGTAAGCTGTGGCTGGCTCCGTCTTTGCACTGAGGACTTGGCTGTCACTGATGCAGCAACACTTTAGGGGACGAGTTTCAGGTTGGCCAAGTGCACAGCTTTGGGCAGGAGGTTGGCAGGGGCCAGGGTGGATGCCTGCAGTGCTGTGCTCTGTTGCTTCTTGCCTGTCTGTGAGCCTGGGGCAGCCCCCTTTGGGACCTGGGGCCCAGAACTGCAGCAGGGAGATGAAGAGTCACTGGCCTTTGTCATGCTCTCGTCCCCTTTCCTGGCCCCCTGGGGGCTCCCTGAATTTGTGCCTGCCTCAGGAAAGTGCTCTTCCACAGGCACCTCATCCCCTGGCACCTCGCTTGGGGCCTCGGCAATGGCACTCCCTAGAGGTGACCCAACAGGGGACTTACTTGGATCATCAGGATGTGGCAGGATCCTTGTGACAGTCCATTTGATTTCCCCTGATGATGTCTTAATGGTTTTGATTCTCACTTTGGGAATTGCTGGTGGGGAGCTGGCAGCCACAGACTGGTGAACCTTTGCTGCTGCTGTCACTGCAGATGCTACGAGGGCTGTCCGATGGCTTGATACTTTTTCTAGTGGCCTCCAGAGGGCTCCGGGGACTCTTTGGTGACTTGGACATTTTGGGGCTACCTTTAGAACCCTCTTTAGCAGGCCCTGAGAGATCCTTTGTGTGGCCAGGCTGATCCTCCTTAGTGACACTAGCCACTCTTTTGGCCTGCAAGGCCACCAAGGCTGCCACACAAGAGGACAGCTTGGAATGAGCTGGCTTTAGACTGCTGCCTAGGGGGGACTGATGAGCAGGTACCAAGCTCCCGGGCAAGCCCCTTGGACTCTCCGATACTGTTGCTAGGATGGCTGTTGAACTCCAAAGCTTCCCCAAAGAACTGAGTGGCATCCGGATCCTTGTGAGGTTCCACTGCGTTCTGCCCACCTCGCTCGTGTTCCTGCTGGCTCCCCAAGGGCAGGGGTTCTGGCTTGGGTTCTTTCTTACAAAAATGATCAAACATATGCAGCTCTGGAACCGGAAACTTAGCCAGAGCCTCCAGGACTGGGCCCCCCGCAGCCCCGCACCCAAGAGCGGGTGGGAAATAACTGTCAGAGTGTTTGGGCTTTATCCTGAATCCGCTATCTTTGATGGGATCCTCAGGTTCTGGGCTGGAGATTGGACTGAACTGGTTGAAGGTGGGTAATGGCTCTGACTTGGGAGGCTCCAGTTTGCCAGGGAAACTCCTGGCACTGTCTCCATTCATAAAAGTAGAATCAAATTTCCCACAGTTGTGGGGATCTGGAGGCAGATCTGAGCCCCGGAATCCATTGTGTAGGGGACTGGGAGTAATGTGGTCTTTCTCTGCTTCAAACGACTCCTGGCGGCTGGTGTTCTTGAGAATGACACTCACGGCCGGCACATCAGGGGCTGATCCTGAGTGAGACAAGGACACACTTTCATCCATACATATGCCTGGAGGTTTGAGGGGACTCTCATTCTCCTCACTGGGTGTCTGGATGGCCTCCTTGGCATCCAGGCTGGTGGGGTCTGGGATGTCAAAGGCAGCCAGAAGGTCATCAAAATCTGGGGTTTTCATATCCCCCATGGCTGGATGCTGGCAAGGGCTGACTGGTATCCGTGGCCAGTGGGGACCTCCTTTTTCGGCTTTGGAGCCCCCCTCCCTCTGTCTCTGTACAGGGGAGCGTCTTCCTTCTGTCTTCTCCCTTCCTTCTTGCCTATTAAACTCTCCGCTCAAGATGTTAAAGCCGAAGGGGCCCTTAGAATTAACTGGTCCAGGGGCTTCCAAATGCTTGTCTGAAGGCTGCTGGTGGACGGACTTAGAGAGGATCTCAAAACAAGGGTGTGGCGAGCGTTGCTAGGGGAGCAGAGCTGCAGAGAAAGGAAAAACTTCTACCTAGGCACATGGTCTAGAGTCCAAACACCACCTGGCGGCTATGGCGGCGACTGCAGGCCCGGGTCTCGGCCACGCGCATCCCCAGCGCCGGCTGCGGGAGCCACAACATGGCGACTGCGGTGGCGGGCGGGCCTGCAGCTCCGGGGGCGGAGCGGAGGTTTTCATTTTAACATTAGTTTTCTATTTGCCTTAGTAATGATCTAGGAATAGAATATTTTGGTAACCTAATAAGTGTATGTTTAACTTTATAATAAACCACTGAACTGTTTTTCAAAGTTATTGCAGGAGTTTATATTTCTAGTTCTAGTTGCTCCAAGTCCTCGCCAGGACTAAGTCTGCAATTTTTCTCTGCATGGTTGTCATTCTCATGATTGTGTGCTATTTCATTGTGGTTTATGCTTTATTTTTTTTCCATTAATATTGGGAAGCCCAAAATATATAATCAATGTAGGAAGAAATGTATAGAATACCCTGGCGTAAGCCTTGGATTCTGGAAACTGACTTCTAGAAGTCTGCTATGCAATTAGCGCTTTGCAGACATTAAACAAATACTTTGTAGCTTGTTTTCTTTCTGTGGTTCTCTCTCTCTCTCTCTCTCTCTCTCTCTCTCTCTTTTTTTTTCAAGAGAGTTTCTCTCTGTCACCCAGGTCGGAGTGCAGTAGCATAATCGCAGCTCACAGCATCTTCACTATCTGTGCTCAAGCTATTCTGTTACCTCGGTCTTCTGAGACTGGGAGCTTTCCGCGGACGGAGTGGCAGGTGCCGCGCAGGGGGTGGCCATGGTGGAGGGGGCATCCCTGTTGGGCGTCCTGTCTCTCCGGCTACCACCTCTTTCCCCCACTCCGCTGGGAGCTCGTCCCGGGCTGAAACGGGGTTTGGGGAGGGTGGTGGGGTTTGCTGAGTCGCGGGCGTCGGAGAGTTGTAGCCCTGCAGCCCCTGTTGCAGGGGTGGCCGCGCGGACTTGGGGGTGGCCGTCGGGTCCGCAGCAGGAGGTGGGCGGGGCAGGCCTGGCGCCTTTCCTCCTCTTTCCGCCACCCGGGAGACCAGGCGACCGCGGGAGAGAGGTGAAAAGGAAGGTCAGAGGACTCAGACTTAGGCCGCAAGCGCCACACTTGGCCCCTTCCCTCTACGGCCGCATTGACCAGATGTCGACCTCGAGCCTTGGCCTTGGCCACCAGCATGAAAGGTTTAAGGTCGACCAGGTGGCTGTAGCCGGCGGCAGCACCACGTATGTCCAGCAGAGGGCGAGATTCTGGTTCTCTGCAGCCTTCGCCTTGCAGGCTCGCCCCGGTGATCCTCCCATCTCAGCTTCTCAAGTACCTGGGACTATAGGGATCTTCCTCTGTTTTTGTTTGTTAATTTGGGTTTTTGTTGTTGTTGTTGTTTTTGCCAGTTTCCAGTTCGTTTCCACAGTACATTGAGTTGCTGTTTCAGTTTTTGTTGTTACTTTCTCTCTCTCTTTTAAAATTTTCTTATGCTCCTTGTGAAGTTGCTGTTGTTTTATATTTACTATTTTTTTTTTTTTTTTTTTTTTGAAGTGAGGTCTTCGCACTCCGTCACCCAGACTGGAGTGCAGGTTCGTGATCACTGCTCACTGCAGCTTCGACCTCCCTAACTGGGACTTACAGGGATCGCCCTCCAGCCTGGGTAATGGAGACCCTGCCTGAGAAAGAGAAACAGAGACAGAGACCGGTTAAATACACACACACACACACACACACACACACACACACACACACACACACATTTCTTAAAAATTAAGTACAATTAATTTTTATCTTGGTTACCTTTTATCTTTCTTCACTCCCATTTATTCTGTGTTATTGTTTGTAATAATTTTTGTTATTGTTTGTTATTTATTTAATTGTCTTTTTTTTTTTTTAAGACAGGGCCTCACTCTGTCACATAGGCTGCAATACAGTGGTACAATCTTGGCTCACTGTGGCCTTAAACTTTTGGGCTCAAATCATCTTCCCAGCTTAGCCTCCCCCCAAGTAGCAGGAACTACAGGCATGTGCCACCACACCTGGCTAATTTGTGTTTTATTTATTTATTGTAGAAATGGGGTTCCACCATGTTGCCCAGGCTGGTCTAGGCTAGTCTCAAACTCCTGAACTCAAGTGATCCATCCATCTTGGCCTCCTCAATTGCTGGGATTACAGGCGTGAACCACCACGCCTCACTCTATATCTATCTATATCTATCTATCTTTTTAGTAGACATGTGATCTCCCTATGTTGTTCAGGCTCTGGTCAAATATATTTTTTAACTTTAATTATTATTATCATTATTTAATAGAGATGTTGTCTCACCAAGTTGCCCAGAAGGGTCTCGAACTCCTGGGCTCACGCTATCCTCCCACTTTGGCCTCCCAAAGTGCTGGGATATAGCCATGAGCCACCACACTCTGCTCTATCTATCTATCTATCTATCTATCTATCTATCTATCTATCTATCTCTATTCCTTTAGCAGATATGTGGTCTCACTATGTTGTCCAGGCTCTGGTTATATATATTTCTTTTTAAATTTCAATTATTGTTTTAATAGAGATGGGGTCTCACCACATATCCCAGGATGGTCTCAAACTCATGGGCTTAAGTGATCCTCCCCTCTTGGTCTCCCAAACTCCTGGGATTACAGGCATGAGCCACCTGGTTATATTTTTGATATGTTGATTATTTGCAGTTCGTGTTCCAGTCCAGATGTGTAGTGATAGTAAAGGGATTGAAAACAAAAATTTTGACACAGATCAATGTCACGAACTTGCCTTTCCTTTCTAGTAGCACAAGCCTCATCAAGTGAAATGCTCCTAGTCTCTGGTGGGTTTAAATATTGTAGAAAGCATTGCTTTATTTAACTCTATGCACTGAAGATTTTTTCTAGTTCTGGAATACAAGTAAATCTTGATGTATGTCCTTGATCAACCACGAGAAAATCAATAAGGCTTTTTCCTTATTCTACCTCCCTTTCTTGAAAGGGAGGGCCTTGATTTGCATTGCTGCCTATGCACAGCGATTTGTCTAATTTTTGTTTTAACTGGGAGAAGACTGAGCCTGACTAGGCTGCAGGGCTGTAAGGCCCTGCCCCCAAATTAAAAAAATATTTAGGGGGTACATGTTCTTGTTTGTTAAATGAGCATATTGCATTCTGCTGGGGAGTGGGTTCCAGTGCAGCCAATATCTACATAGCAAACGTTGTATCTGATAGGTGATTTTTCATCCCTTGTCCCCCTCCCATCCTCCTCCCTTTTGGAGTCCCTGAGTGTGTGTGCGCTGTTTAGCTCCCACTTATAAGTGAGAACATGAAGTATTTGCTTTTCTATTTTGGAGTTAGTTCACTGAGTATAATGGCCTCCAGCTCCATCCATGTTGCTGTAAAAGACACAAAATCATTCCTTATGGCTGCACCATTGGATAATTTTTGCTTTGTTATTGGTCTTCCTTCCTTCCTTCCTTCCTTCCTTCCTTCCTTCCTTCCTTCCTTCCTTCCTTCCTTCCTTCATCCCTCCCTCCCTTCCTCCCTCTCTCTTTCTCTCTCTTTCTTTCTTCTTTCCTTCATTTTTGTTTTCTTTTGTTTGTTTGTTTTTTTATCTCAGATTATACAGAACAAAATTTATTTTTTGAGACCGGATCTTACTCTGTCACCCTGGCTGCAGTGCAGTGGGCATGATACTAGCTCACTACAACCTCAAACCTCCTGCCTCAACCTCCCCAGCCTCCTAAGTTGGGGCCCAGCATGACGTGTGGGTCACCACCTTGCCAAGTCTTTTTTTTTTTTTTTTAAGGAGGTGGATTCACCCTCCCCATGTTGCTCAGTCTAGTTCTCAAACTCCTGGCCTATTTTAACTTTTTTTTTTTTTGGCAGGGAAGAATGGGGCAACTGCTGCATAGCTGTTCTACATAGGGAAAATCTATTTTTATGGGAAAGGGGGAAGGAGATACTTCTTGAAACTTTCCTCTTCAAATCCAGCTTCTGGTTGTTTAAATGAGCATCTGTCGTAAAATAGAGAATATTGAAAAATAAGAACAAAGATAAAAAGCACAAAATAAAGTTTCTCTTGTCATCACCAAGGGTGTCCCTTTGACCGGAAAGGGAAGTTTTAGTACCAAATCATTCCTCTCTCTGAAACCACCATTGCAAAATTATAACCGAGACAGTGAAAAATATCTGACCTAACCAACTCTATTTTGTTTCTAACCTTCAGGTTGCCCTTGCTCATTCCTGGGAATAGGCTGAACTAACTTTGGAAAGAACTTCATTTATAGATTATAGTTTAAAACAAAGATGATAACAACCCTTTCCCAAAACAAACCTCCTTCTTGCCTGGGGACTAAACTGCCTTCATAGGACTAACAAATTAGTCACAAGATTAAAAATTATGGTTTAGGGGCCGGGCGCGGTGGCTCAAACCTGTAATCCCAGCACTTTGGGAGGCCGAGACGGGCGGACCACGAGATCAGGAGATCGAGACCATCCTGGCTAACATGGTGAAACCCCGTCTCTACCAAAAAAATACAAAAAATTAGCTGGGCGAGGCGGCGGGCGCCTGTAGTCCCAGCTACTGGGGAGGCTGAGGCAGGAGAATTGGCGTAAACCCAGGATGCGGAGCTTGCAGTGAGCTGAGATCCGGTCACTGCACTCCAGCCTGGGCGACAGAGCGAGACTCCGTCTCAAAAAAAAAAAAAAAAATATGGTTTAGGAGTCATGCAGCTGGAGGCTACAAGATTCTGACCCTCTAAACTGCTCCTAAGATCAGTGCTTGAGATATTTTGCAGACCCTGCACTTGATGGATCAGCTGGCACCACCCAGATTGATAAACTGGCTCATATGGTCTTGTGGCCTCCACCCAGGAACTGACTCAGCACAAGAAGACAGCTTGGACTCCCTATGATTTCACTTCTGACCTGACCAATCAGCATTCTCGACTCACTGGCCTTCCCCCACGCCCCAAATTATCCTTAAAATCTGTGATCCTCAAATGCTCAGGGTGACAGATTTGAGTAATAGTAAAATTCCAGTCTCTCACACAGCCCACTCTTTGTGAATTACTTTATCTGTTGCAATTCCCCTATCTTGATAAATTCACTCTGTCTAGGCAGCGGGCAAGGTTGGGTTATTATGACACTAGAGATGCACAGAATTCCATTGAGAGGCAAAAAATTTATCGGGCTATCTAGTGACCTTGGCCTAGGGAAACTGCCCTACGCTTATTATAAATACGTAATGTGGGGGCAAAGGGAGAGGTTTCCCTTTGGCCCTCTGAAGGTTCACTGAGAAATCAACTCATCAAAGGCAGATGAATAGGAGAAAAGGCAGACACGTTTCTGGGACGTGTGCACAGAGCTTTCAGAATGAAGACCCCAAGACAATGAGGAAATTGTGCTTGGGATTTATTTATTTATTTATTTATTTATTTATTTATTTATTTATTTGAGATAGAGTCTTGTTCTGTCACCCAGGCTGGCATTGCAGTGGTGCGATCTTGGCTCACTGCAACCTCTGTCTCCTGGGTTCAGTTGATTCTCCTACCTCAGCCTCCCAAGTAGCTGGGATTACAGGTTTGTGCCACCACACCCGGCTAATTTTTGTATTTTTTAGTAGAGACGGGGTTTCACCATGTTGCCCAAGCTGGTCTCAAACTCCTGACCTGGGGTGATCCGCCCACCTTTTATGGCATCAGCAGCATTAAAAAATATGTGTAGTTATTTCTTGAGTACCCCCCTTCCTTCTTTCTCTCTCTCTCTGTCTCTCTTAAAAATAAGCTCAGGGAGATCTAATCCATTTGCAAAGCCTGAATTCTTTTTTTTTTTTTTTGAGACAGAGTCTCACTCTGTTGCCCAGGCTGCAGTGAAGTCTCATGATCTCGGCTCACTGCAAACTCCACCTCCCAGGTTCAAGCGATTCTCCTGTTTCAGCCTCCCAAGTAGCTGGGATTACAGGTATGTGCCACCACACCCAGCTAATTTTTGTAGTTTTAGTAGAGGCAGGGTTTCACCATGTTGGCCAGGCTGGTCTTGAACTCCTAACCTCAGGTGATCTGCTTGCCTCATTCTCCCACAGTGCTCGGATTACAGGCATGAGCCATCGTGCCCCAAAGCCTGAATTCTTAATCCAACATTGGATCTCTATCCCAAATCCTGTAGAGAGCCAGTAAGTTGATTTCTGGACTTGTATGCCTCATAGACATTACATCTTAATAATGATCCAACCCTAAAACCGGGTTTGCTTCTTCCTCATTCAACTCAGCTGTGACCCAGACTTACTGGCTCAATAAATTGTACCACTGTTCACCTAGGATACTGGGAGAGTTTACTCAATCTGTATCTCCCCATCTCCTAAACAACCCATAACCAAGTCCTTCCATTCTTCCTCCAGTATGTATCTCCAAAAACTTCTTTCCATTTCCACAACTACCCATAGCCCTTTGTGGAGCCACTGGCTCTTTGGAAGGACATTGCAAAATTTGTTCAGGTTTGCAGGTGTGAGGCTGAAGCCTGCTCACATTCCTGCCCCGGATTTTGTGTAAACAAAAGTGTCCTGCTGGGGGCATTGAGACCATACTCGCTAGGTTTGAATGACTCTCTGGAAGGATGCATGGAACCCCACAAAACTGACACCCCCAACAAGGTCCGACATGTGCTACTGCATGGGCCAAGGCCTCCACCATAGATCACCACCGTTGTGAGCCTAAACTGCCAAAGGCACCAACTCCAGGGAGACTCTAGGGAAGCCAGCCTTCCTCTGCTAAAGTTGAAAGTCACAGGAACCTCCACCCAGAAGGTCCCCACTGCACTGTGAAGATGCGAAGAGTGAGTGGGACAAAGAGAAGGCATGGAGGGGAGACTTCCTGGCCAGAATCAGTTTCCTAGGCTCTGGTCACCACGCCAGTGTCTCAGCCCACCAGACAGCACTCTCTCTCCTCCTCTGTCCACAGACCCCTGAAGAACACACACTGCAGGTGAGAAAACCACAGAGTGTGAATAGAATAGAGCCTGACATTCTCCTTATGTGAGTGTATCCTGAGCACATAGACGGGAGGTTTGTTTGTTGGTGGCATCATTGTTTATCTGCAGCTGTATCCTAGGGAAGCAATTCTCCTGTTTTCTTTTTCTTTTTTTTTTTTTTTTTTTTTTGAGATGTAGTCTCGTTCTGCTGGCCAGGCTGGAGTGCCAGTGGAGCAATGTCGGCTCACCACAACCTCTGCCTCCCAGGTTCAAGCGATTCTCCTACCTCAGCCTCCCGAGTAGCTGGGACTACAGGCACACACCACCATACCCAACTAATTTTTGTATTTTTAGTAGAGAAGGAGTTTCACTATGTTGGCCAGGCTGGTCTCGAACTCCTGACCTTGTTATCTGTCCCCCTCAACCTCCCAAACTGCTGGTATTACAGGCATGAGCCACCGTGCCAGGCAATTCTCCTATTTTGATTGAATGGAACAAGAGCTAATTTCAGGAGGGAGTCTATAGAAAGCCCGATTCTCCCACAGGCTGCAGGCTAGAAATGAATATGGCTTCTTGGGCAGTGGGGATTCAAATGAATATGGCTTTTTGGACGGAGGGAATTCCTTTGGCCTTC
Source organism: Rhinopithecus roxellana (assembly GCF_007565055.1). Taxonomy (NCBI): domain Eukaryota; kingdom Metazoa; phylum Chordata; class Mammalia; order Primates; family Cercopithecidae; genus Rhinopithecus; species Rhinopithecus roxellana. The sequence continues at coordinate 30,974,010 of NC_044560.1, forward strand.
ACGTTTTCGGGAGCATCTCTCCAACCCTCCCTTGAGACCACAGAATAGCTTTCCCCGACATTTCCTCAAGTGCCCTATGTATCCTGTCAAGCGACCCAAGGATGACACATTGAGTTGAAAACCCCCATTGGTTATAACTGGAGATTTTAGATTCAGGTCCACACCTCACTCTATGCCATAGAATGAGCGTTTCCAGAAGCTAAGCAGCAGAGCTGGGCTCCAGAGAAAGGAAAGGGCTGAGAAAAGCACAGGCGGAGAAGAGACGCCTTTTCTTACAGGGCTAAAATGCAGGGGACTTCCTTATCCTGCCGACTCAGGGAAGCGGGGCCCCTTGTGATCCACTGCTGAAAGCCACCTCATGTTTGAAAAACGGATCCCTCCCAACTTCGGTGGAAGGACGTGACATGTAGCATGAGGGATTCTGTTCCTTCTGACTTGGTCTGTTCCGTGGGGCTTATGGCTGGAGCTCGCGCACACCAATGGCTCCTTCTGCATTGAGTTCCATCATCTCTACCCTGGAACATGGGCCTTGGCGAATTCTGGCTCTCAAGTCGCTGTCCCAAACCCCATCCCGTGCTCAGGCGACCCGAATGACAGTCTGTTGCACCTCTCCAGAAACGTTTCAAATCTATCCTCCATGCATGGCCACCTAAAAACGCAGAAGCACAGAACACTCAGTCGCCATTCACCTCACTGCTTTCAGGAGAGAATGCTCAAGATCTCTTGCCGACTTTTTTTTTTTTTTTTAGACGGAGTTTCGCTCTTGTTGCCCAAGCTGGAGTGCAGTGGCGGGATCTCGGCTCACTGCAAACTCCGCCTCCTGGGTTCAAGCCATTCTCCTGCCTCAGCCTCCCAAGTAGCTTGGGATACAGGCGCCCGTCACCATGCCCGGCTAAGTTTTGTAGTTTTAGTAGAGACGGGGGTTTCGCCAAGTTGGTCAGGTTGGTCTCGAACTCCCGACCTCGGGTGATCCACCAGCCTCAGCCTGTCAAAGTGGGATTACAGGCCTGAGCCGCTGCTCCCAGTCTTTCTGAATCTTGACTCTGCGGGCACTGCGCGTTAGGGAGACTCGCGTCCCTGCACACGGGCCTTCCTTAACCGAGGGGGCATGCCAGGCTGGGCGTGTATCCTAGGAAGCCCCCGCTGGGGGCTCCTTCTCTGAGACTGGGTCCCGGAGCGTGGTGGAAATGATCGAGGTGGGGAAGTTGGAGGTTAGTGGCCCAGCTGCTTCTGTCCCAGGGGGTGGCCGCGCGGGCCTGGGGGTGGCCATCTGGGTCCCAGCCCTTCCTTCCCTGTGGCAGGGGCGGGCGGGATGCATCCTGTTGCACCTCTGCGCCCTTCTCCTCCCCGCCCCGCTCCAGGTGGACCAGCAGACCGCGGGCAGTGGTGGGAAGGTGGGCGGGCTTATGCCACCAGCCGCCCCCACTCCGCCGCCCGCGTCTAAGGCTCCAGCGGGACTTTACAGTCTCAGGTCGCGAGCGCCACACTTGGCTGTAGGGTGGACCTGGTGCGCCACTGTCCATGGCCACCGGCTGGTTTCTTAGTCCGGCCACCGGGTCAACCAGATGTGGACTGCGAGCTGCGAGCATTGCACATGGTCACCAGCTCGAAATATGGAAGGTCAGGCCGGGCGCGGTGGCTCAAGCCTGTAATCCCAGCACTTTGGGAGGCCGAGACGGGCGGATCACGAGGTCAGGAGATCTAGACCATCCTGGCTAACCCGGTGAAACCCCGTCTCTACTAAAAAAAAAAAAAAAACTAGCCGGGCGAGGTGGTGGGCGCTGTAATCCCAGCTACTCGGGTGGCTGAAGCAGGAGAATGGCATGAACCCGGGACGCAGAGCTTGCAGTGAGCTGAGATCCGGCCACTGCACTCCAGCCTGAGCGACAGAGCGAGACTCCGTCTCAAAAAAAAAAAAAAAAGAAATATGGAAGGTCAACCTTACTATTTAATATCAAATATTTAAATATGTACGCACGGCAGCGCCTCCTAGATCCGGCAGAGGGGTGTGAACAGGACTCGCTGCGGCTTGGAACCCACGTCCCTACTCTCGGGCTTGCCCAAGTGCCCCTCCCATTTCTCTCTTCAGAGGAGCTGGGATTCCAGGGATCTTCCTGTGATTTTTTTATAGTTCCACTTCCATTTTCTTTCCTCAGTACTTTGAGTTGTTGCTTTTCCTTGTTCTCTGTCTCTTAACGCTCCTTCTTGCACATTAAAGTTGCGGTTTTGATTTCTTTCTTCCGTCTTCTTTTTTCTGCGTGAAGTCTTCTCACTCTGTCACGCGGGCTAGTGTGCAGTTGAGTGATCAGGGCTCCCTTCAGCCTCAACCTCCCTGGGCTCAGGGGTTGCTCCCGTCTCAGCCTCCCAAGTGGCTGAAACTACAGGGATCGCTTGAGCCTGGGAGGTGGAGACTGCAGTGAGCCATGGTTGCGCCATTGCCCTACAGCCTGGGTGACAGAAGAACCTGCCAGAAAGAGAGAGAGGGTACAATTAATTGGGATCTTACTTACCTTTTGCCTTTGTTCACTCCATTAAAAAAATTAATATTGTTTGTTCTTTCTTTGTCACTTGTTACTGTTTGTTTTTATTATTTATTTTATTTTTAGACAGGGTCTTACTTTGTCACCCAGGCAAAGTGGTGTGATCTTGACTCACAGCAGCCTGAACCTCCCAGGTTCAAGCAATCCTGTCATTTCATCCCCCCAACTCCCTAGTAGCTGAGGCTACAAGCACACGTGACCCGCCGGCTAACCTTATTTTGTGCTTTGTACATTTTATTTTTGTAGAGACTGGGTTCCACCATGTTTTCTGTGCCCAAGCAATCCACCCACCTTGGCCCCCTCCAAAGTGCTTACAGGCATGAGCCACTGTGCCTTGCTTGCTCGCTCTATCATCTGTCATCTATCTATCTATCTATCTATCTATCTATCTATCTATCTATCTATCTGTCTATCTACCTACCTTTTTAGCAGAGATGTGTTCTCACTATGGTGTCCAGGGTCTGCTCATATATATTTCTTTTTTAACATTATTATTATTTTATGAGATGGTGTCTCATTGTGTCACCCAGGCTGGAGTGCAGTGGTGGGATCTTGGCTCACTGCGACCTCTGCCTCCTGGGTCTAAGCAATTCTCCCACCTCAGCCTCCCAAGTAGCTGGGACTACAGGTGTGCACCACTATGCCTGGCTAATTTTTGTATTTTACTAGAGACGGGTTTCTCCATGTTGGCCAAGCTGGTCTTGAACTCCTGACCTCAAATGATCCACTCACCTAGGCCTCCCAAAGTGCTGGGATTACAGGCATGAGCCACCATGTCCATGCCGGTCATATTTGTTATGTGTTGATTTTTTTTGGGTTTGTGTTTCAGTCTGAGTGCATAGTGATAGTACAGGGATAGAAAAAAATGTCGAGACAGATCAATCTCAGGAAGCTGTTTTTTTTTTTTTTTGGTTGTTGTTTGTTTGTTTTTAGGGGCACAAGCCCCACTGAGTGAAGTGCTCCTAATCTCTGGTGGTTTTGAATATTGTAGAAAGCATTGCAGTATTTAACCCTGTGCACTGAAGATTTTTTCTAGTTCTAGAATACAGATAAATCTAGATGTATGGTTCTCAATCAATCACAAAAGGATCAATAAACCTTTTTCCTTATTCTACTTCTCTTTCTTGAAGAGGAGGACCTTGATTTGGATTTGCTGCCTACAGACAGCAATTTGTGTATATTATTTTCTCTTCTTTTTCTTATCAGGAGGGAACTGAGCCGGAGAAAGCTGCAGGGCCACTTCCAATGAGAGGAAAGGAAGTGTGTGTGACAATACACTGGGAGAGAAATCTGGGGAGGTGGCAGAGCAGGAAGCACAAGGAATCTGTCTCCCCACATAGGCAAAAGGGAAGCTGGCAGAATCTGTCTAATGGAGCGAGTTGGGAACTCTGGAGTCTATGGGAGGGGAAGCCTGGAAGATACATTGTAATCAATACTAGTTTGCACTAGCTCTTTGTTTCCCCCCCTTCCCTTTCTATGCCCCCTCAGGCCCGAGTCACAGCAGTGGAAAGGCTGAAAGGCTTCTAAGGAGAGGTATGTGGGAAGGTTCTCCTACAAGCCAGGTTCTTTAAGCTGAACCTATTTTATTTCTGGTCTCATGTTCACCAGAATAAAGAAGATATTCCTTAGTGACTTGATGGCCTTACTTTATTTTCCGCTCCCAGGTTTGAGCTATAAAAACCAATTTTTCTTCATACATGAAAGCTATGTATGTCAGAACATGCTTCTCTTAGTGTACTCTTGGGGGTATAGTTTAAACAGCAAATAAAATTTTGCATGTATGGAAGTTTCTTTTTATATTACTAACAGTACAAATATCTATCAATATCTTTACCTCTTATGTCTCTACTCTGTATGAATATAAAGAGCATGATAGTTTGATCTGGATATAGGTATTTGTAGGTAGATAAATACAAACATAAAATTATGAGTTTGTCTATGTAAATATTTATGTAGACAAAATAAGTTCAAGAGAAAATAAGTTCAAGAGACATTCTCCTCCAGCGAAAAGTGATATCGTAGACATAGACTTACGTTCACCTATATGATTCTATACCATCTCAGGCTGGAACCCAGCTATACAATGTCATGTATACAAATCAACAAAGCTGAGCATTGAGGGACATAGCCTAGGAAGTAAGCTTCCAGTACTGTTATGTAAGGGTTTATGGAAAGCTTGGAATTTGAAGGCCCTGCTTTTTTTTTTTCACTGTATGCCTCTGTTGTTTATATCCACCATTTGGGGTCTTTCTTGATGCTTCTGCTTTCCCAAATTAACTAAATGGCTGATTGTATTTGCCTGGGCTGAGCTAATTGGCTGATTCAAATCACCTGAGCTTAGCTAATGGCTTATTGAATTCACCTGGTCTGGATGGGTAGGAAAGGAAAATGAACTTCTTATAAATGTGTAAATGTTCTTGTTACTCGGCACTTGAGTGTTTTTAATTCAGGGTCTAATTAAACCTGCTCAGTGGAATTCTAACCATACAGCTAGGACAAGCCTGAGGTGTCTGACAGCAGGACCCTAGCCTTTTTCACGTAGAAGCCTTAGCCTGGAGAATAAGAGCCACCATTGACACTTCAGCACATGTTCACTATCACCTGGTTGAAATATGACCAGAGTCCAGCTTTACATGACAATGAATGACTCCCCTGACCTTAGTGCATTTTTATTTCTAGAAGAAATAAACTAGAAACAATGCTTTCTTCATAGATGTTAAATGCAGCAGGTTGTATTTAAACACATCCTTCCATATGTGTGATTCTAGATATAGTTTATAAGACAGTTAAGATTATACATGGAGGCCGGGCGCGGTGGCTCAAGCCCGTAATCCCAGCACTTTGGGAGGCCGAGGTGCGCGGATCACGAGGTCAGGAGATCGAGACCATCCTGGCTAACATGGTGAAACCCTGTCTCTACTAAAAAAAATATACAAAAAACTAGCCGGGCGAGGAGGCGGGCGCCTGTAGTCCCAACTACTCAGGAGGCTGAGGCAGGAGAATGGAGTGAACCTGGGAGGTGGAGCTTGCAGTGAGCTGATATCTGGCCACTGCACTCCAGCCCGGGCCACAGAGCGAGACTCCTTCTCAAAAAAAAAAAAAAAAAAAAAAAAGATTATACATGGAGAAAAGTAATTTTTATCCCACTATTAGAATCAATACCTATCAATACTTCCATTTTCCCCATTTTTGTTCTGTATAAATATACCTACAAAGCTAAATATATTTGCATATGGATATACATAGGTAGAAAGGTAAATGAAAACCCATGCAGGATTACATGACTGTGTCCGTGTGAACGTTTATGTATACAAAGCATGTTCTGAAAAGGCATTTTAAGTGCTCTAGTATATACTAAGACCACAAATGTATATTAACTTCGGTACTCTATGGCACAATAACATCTCCCAATGAAACAGAGCCAAGCAATGTTGTTTGTATAAACGTAAGCAAAGCTTCAGGTTCAGGGAATAAGTCTAGAAAGTAAGCTGACCGTACAGCTATGTAATGCTGTATTTCCAGGCTAGCATTTCAGGCTATTGCTCTGTTTCTCACTGTATCAACATGCTATTTACATTCACTATGTTAGGCCTGACTTCATGAATCTGCAGGCCCTATTTAGACCATTGCATAATTGGATCCACCTGAGTCCAGCTAACTAGCTTATTAAAGTCACCTGGTTTGAGCTAATTGACTGATTGGATTCACCTGAGCTGAGCTAATTGCCTGGATTCACCGTTTCTAAAGAGAATGTGTAGAAAAATGACCTCTGATTTACTTTTATTTTGGGGCTGTTTTAGAAAAAATTACAGATTGACATTACCTAGACATATTTACATAACCCTGTGTGTTTGTATATGTTGATCTATCTATATATCTCATATTTATATCAAAATCTACAGAGAAATGTGTCCAATAAAACTAACTTTTTTTTTCAGTATTGAAGTAAATGCTCAAGTTACAGCCCTTGGCTTTTATTCTCTTATCCTAAAAGTCACTACTTCAGCAAAGAAAACAAAAATACAAGGATTGATTCCTATGACACATTTAAAATGATTATTTGAATTTATGAAAGCTTTAAAGACAATTATTCAGCAATTTTCACATTTGAGTGAGGGCCTTTAAGCTGAGGCTATTTTATTTCTGGTCCTATGTTTACCAGAAAGAGAAGGGTCACCCTTGACCTGGCAATGAATGTCTTTCATAACCTTAGTGCATTTTTGTCTTTCAGAAGTGAACAACAAGGAATGATGCTTCCTTCCTTTGTATTTTTAGTAGAGATGGGGTATCACCGCATTGGCCGGGCTGCTCTTGAACTCCTGACCTCGTGATCCATCAATCTCAGCCTCCAAAAGTGTAAAAAGCAGAAAGATATATGTAAGAGCATAGTTCCATTTTTGCACTATTTTTTGTGTAGTTTATGGGAAAGTTAAGTTTATACATCTATAAAATCATCTTTTTATGTCACTATCACTATCAATATCTATCAATATTTCCACTTTATACATCACTATTCTTATTTTTTATTGAGACAGGTTCTCACTCTGTCACCCAGGCTGGAGAGCAGTGGCACCATGTAGGTTCACTACAAGCTCTGTCCCCTGGGCTCAAGTGATCCTCCCACCTCAGCCTCCCAAGTAGCTGGGACCACAGGCACATACCACCATACCTGGCTCTTTAAGACCCTTGAGCACAAGCAATCCACCCCCCTCAACCTCCTGAAGTACTAAAATTACAGGTGTGAACCACCGCACCTGGTCATACCTCATTATTTTTTATAAATATAGATAACCAAGATGGATGCATCTGAATACAGACATAAGTAGAGAAACATACACACATATTCAGGATGATATGACTACATCTGTGTAAATATTAACGTATACACATTAAGTTGGCCAAAAGATATTTTCAATACCTTAATATATATTATAGATAAAGATGTAGAATTGCTTCTCTACTCTGACACAATAGTATTCCAGAATGAAACATAGACATACAATGTTGTTTGTTTAAATGTAAACAAAGCTTGCCCTACATGAGAAAGATTTGGGAAGATGACAGTAAACTAATGTAATAGTTTATGATCATATTAGCATTTTATGGCCCTGCTTTTATTTTCAATGTATGAATGCGCTACTGCCGTCAACCATTGTAATTCTGCCCTGAGGAATTCACTGTTGACGTTTTGATAATTGACTGATTGGGTCTATCGTCTCTAACTGGCTGATTGGAATCACCTGGCCTAAGCTAATGGTCTGATTTTACTCACCTGAGCTGAGCTAATTGCCTAATTGGATTACCTGGGTTGCGCTAATGAATGATTGAAATCACCTGGGGTGACCTAATCAGCTGAATGAATTAATCTGTCTTGAGGGAAATGAGTAGTCAAATAATGTCTTACTTTTATTTTGAGGTTTCTTTACGAGATACACTCACAAATGGAAATGACATAGACATATCTGCATAACCCTGTGATTCGTATGTGTTCATTCATCTACATATTTTATATCTGTACTTAAATCTACAAAAAAAACTATCCAAAGAAAACTTAAATTTCCTTTCAACATAGTGGACTAACTTTGAGTCACAGACTTTAATTTTTTTCTCTACCTAAAAAGTTACTTCTCAGCCGGGCGCGGTGGCTCAAGCCTGTAATCCCAGCACTTTGGGAGGCCGAGACGGGCGGATCGCGAGGTCAGGAGATCGAGACCATCCTGGCTAACACAGTGAAACCCCATCTCTACTAAAAAATACAAAAAACTAGCCGGACGAGGTGGCGGGCGCCTGTAGTCCCAGCTACTCGGGAGGCTGAGGCAGGAGAATGGCGTAAACTCGGGAGGCGGAGCTTGCAGTGAGCTGAGATACAGCCACTGCACTCCAGCCTGGGCGAACAGAGCGAGACTCCGTCTCAAAAAAAAAAAAAAAAAAAAAAAAAAAAAAAAAAAAAAAAAAAAAATTTACTTCTCTAGCCAACAAAACAAAACAAAAAAATCCCCAAATTATCATGCTATGTCATATGTTCATACAAAAGAGCCCCTGAATTTCTGGAAGTTTAAAGAAAATTATTCAGCATTTGCAAGTTTGGGTAAGGTCTTTAAGCTGGGGCTAATGTACCTCTTGTCTCAGTTCACTAGAATGAAAAAGGTCATTCTTGGCAGTAAATGACTCTCGTGGCCTTAGTACATTTTCTGTTTACAGATGTGAGCAACAAGGGCCAATTCTTTCTTCATATACATTAAATGCAGCAGAATGTATGTCAGAGAATACCTCCATTTGTGTACCCTTATGGATGTAGTTTAAAAGGCAAATAGGACTTTACGTGTATGGAAGTTTATTTTAATTGCTACCAGTAGAAATACCTATCAATACTTTCACCTTCTCTATCTTTATTCTGTATGAATATGTATAGAATGATAAATCTGGATATAGTTATACAAAAGGCGATAGACACACATACAGAATTATATGTTTGTCTACATTTTTTAATCTCTTATTCTGTCTGGAAGATGAAGACCCAGACTTACTCTCACCTATATGGCTCCATACCATCACAGACTGAAATGCAGACATATAATGTTATGTATAAATATCAACAAAACTTTATGTTGGGGGCAAAGCCTGAGCAGGAAGCTTCCATTCCTGCCGAATAAGACTTTATGTTGACCTTAACAGTTTAGGGCCCTGTTTTTCTACTCACTCTATGACTGTGTTGTTCATGTCAGCCATTTTGTGCCTGCCTTGATGCACAGATTCGTTTTTCACATTTAGCTAATGGGCTATTCACACTATCTCCGCTGAGTGGATTGGCCCACTGAATTTTCCTGGCTGAGCTAATTGGCTTCTTGAATTCACCTGATTTGCAGGAGTTGTGAAGGAAAATGACTTCTGACATACTTTTTTCCTGAGACTTTTTCACCAGACATATGCATACACGGACTTTGCATGAACATACACAGGGGACCCATTCTGTGTGTATATGTTTATCTATTCATTAGTCTTATATTTTTATCTATATGTACAAAAAAAGCCCCCAAGAAAAAATCAGGTCAGAAATACTTTGAATTTTCTTTCCCTCCAGGCCAGATGAATCCAATTAATTAACTCAGTGAAGATTGATCCAATCCAAGCCACACACATCACATTATTCTTATAAATGTAAAAATGTCCTTGTCACCTGGCACTCAGTTGTTTGTAATGTAGTGTCTCATTAAACCAGCGTAGTGTGGTTGTCGTCATGCATTTATGAGGAACCAGAGATGCCTGAAAACATTCCTGACCTTTCTCACAAGAAAGGTTTGACATCACCAAAAAAATTTACCTTTGGCACTTCTGTGCATGTTCACTATTGTCTGGTTGAAATTTGGCCAAGTACCATATACCAATATATTTGTGTTCAACATCACAGTGTATCTTCTGAAAACAGACCTAATTTTTTTATTACCATAAAAACCATATTGCAGCCACAAAGAAAAAAATACGAAAGTGTATTTTTACATCAAACGCTCAGAGTTAAGAACAAGAGCCCTTTTCTTGATGAAACCTTAATAGGAAGAAATGGGCATTCTCACACTTGAGTTATAGCCTGTGAAATGGGGCTAATGTACCACTGGAATACATTAGTATATACAAATATACGAAAGATCATTCTTGGCCTAGCAGTGAATGACTTGCATGACCTTAGGGCTTTTCTAACTCCCAGAATTGAGCAATAAGGATCACTGCTCTCTCTATGTGTGTGTGTGTATATAATATACACACATATATACACATTAAATCTAACAGGAGGCATTTCACAATCTATATTTGTGTACTATTCTAGACATAATTTACAGGACAGATAAGTATATATATGTATTGAAGTTTTTTTTTTTTACTTTATCAATACCTCCCAATACATCTATCTTCTATGTCTTTATTCTATGTGAATATAGGTACCAAGATGAATACATCTGAATACAGACATACATGGGTAGATTTTAAAAGACACAGAAACAGAATTATATGAGTATGTCAATGAGGTAACTGGCTGACTGCAAGCACTTGGACTTAGCTAAATGCCTATTTGGAACCACATTGGTTTAGATAACTGGCTGATTGTATTCACCTGGGCTGAGCTAACTGGCTTATTGGAAGCACATGTGTTGAGCTAATTGGCCAAATGAATTTACATGGGCTAGGCTAATTGACTTACTGAAATCACCCTGTCTTAGCTAGTTGACTTTTTAAATCACCCAGCCTGAGCTAATTGGCTGATTAGATTCACCTGGACTGAGCTGTTTGGTTCATTAGAATGACATAGGCTGGGCTAATTGGCTGATTGTATTCACCAGAGTTGAAGTAGTTTACTGATTTGAATCACCTGCCTTGAGCTAATTGTCTGATTGGATTCACCTGTCATGAGACAGCATCATAGGAAATGAATCACTGACTCCCATTTATTTTGGGGCTTTTTTACAAGACATACTCACAGATGAACATTACATAGACATATTTATACAACCCTGTGTGTATTTATCTACATGTCTTATATCTGTATCTAAGTCTACAGAGAAAAACATCCAAGAAACTCTGAAATTTGCTGTAAGTATTGTAGTCGATCTTCAAGTAAGAACTTCTAAATGTTCTTGCCTTACTCAAAAACTCACTTCTTCAGCCAGTAAAAGAAATACGATACAGATAATTATATTTTCATTTCCCATGGGGGGAAAAATCCTCTAAATTGATGGAAACTGTAAAGAGAATTTTTTAGCACTTTCAAATTTGAAGGACGGCTTTTAAGCTGAGGCTACTTTATCTCTAGTCCTGCGTTCATCAGAGAAAAAGGGTCACCTTGACCTAGCAATTAATGTTTTACGTGGCCTTATTGTATTTTTATCGCCTAGAAGTTAGAAACAAAGACCAAGGCTTCCTTCTTATATGTTAAATTCAGAGAGATGCGCAAGGAGCATACCTCCATTTGTGTACTAATTTAGACATATGGCAGATAAGTTTATACATCTATGAAAGTATCTCTGTATATTACTATTATATTATGAATAGTATTATTAACATTATACTATTGTATAATAGTATACAATATTAGTATACTAATATTGTATATTACTATTACCTTTGTATATTACTATCAGTATATAGTATACACTTCTACTCTCTACATATCTGTTCTTTTTTTTTTTTTTTTTGAGGTGGAGTCTCGCTTTGTTGCCCAGGCTGGAGTGCAGTGGTGCGATCTTGGCTCACTGCAACCTCTGCCTCCTGGGTTCGAGTAATTTTTCTGCCTCAGTCTCCCAAGTAGCTGGGACCACAGGTGCGCACCACCACACCCAGCTAATTTTTGTATTTTCAGTAGAGATGGAGTTTTACCATATTGGCCAGGCTGGTCTCAAACTCCTGACCTCGTGATCTGCCCGCCCCAGCCTCCCAAAGTGCTGGGATTACAGGTGTGAGCCACTGTGCCCGGCAATATATCAGTACTTTACCAATATCGAGACAAAGATAAATACATTTGGACATAAATTTGCATAGGTAGTTAGATAAATGAATACACACATACTAGATTATATGAGTACATCTATGTAAATATTTATGTATATACAGAATGTTCACCAAGAGACATTTTAATACCCCACTACATACTAAAAATGCAGATGTGGACTTACTCCCTAATCTCTGGCACAATAGCAATTTAGAATGGAACACAGCCATACAATGTTGTTTGTGTAAATATTTTCAAAGCTTCGTCTCTAAAGGCAAGGTCTGGAAGGTGAACTAACCATAAAGCTATGTAAATCTTTATGTCCAGGTTAGCATTTCCGAGTCCTGCTTTACTTCTGAGTGTATGAACATGCTAATCTCGTTCACCATTTTGGGCCTGCCTTGAAGTATCCATCGTCACCATTTTGATAATTTGCCGATTGGGTCTAACTGACCTATGCTAATTGGCTGATTGGAATTACCTGAACTCAGCTACTTGGACAACTGAATTCACCTGAGCTAAACTAACTGATTAAAATCACCTGGGATTAAGGTTGGGCACAGTGACTCATGCCTGTAATCCCACCACTTTAGGAGGCCGAGGCAGGCAGATCTTTTTGAACACAGAAGCTCAAGACTAAAAAAAAAGAAAAAAAAAAAAGAAGTTCAAGACCAGCCTAGGTAACATGGGGTAACCCCATCTCGACAAGAAATACAAAAATTAGTCACACATGGTGGCACATGTCTGTGGTCTCAGCTACTCAGGAGGCTGAAGCTGGAGATCGCTTGAACCTGGGCGGCAGACATTGCAGTGAGCCAAGATCGCGCTACAGCACTCCAGCCTGGGTGACAGAGTGAGACCCTGTCTCAGAAAAAGTTCACCTAGGCTGAGTTAACTGGCTGGCTGAAATGACCTGGGCTTAGCTAATTGACTAATTAGAATCACCTGGTGTGTCAAAATTGACCGATTAAACTCACCTAGGCTCAGCTAATTAATAGACTGAAATCACCTTTGCTGAGCTAATTAATTGACTGATTAGAATCATTTTGGCTGATCTAATCGGCTAATATGAATCACCTGGGCTGAGCTAATTGGCTGATTGTATTCACGTGTGTTGAGAAGCATGCATAGGGTAATGACCTCTGACATACTTTTAGTTTTTCCAAGACATACTCATAAATGGTCATTACATACACATATTTATATAACCCTGCGTGTTATATAACCTACAGAAGAAAGCGTCCAAGGAAACAAAAATTCACTGTCAGTACAGCAGTGTATCTTCAAGTCACAGACCTCTACTATTCATTCCCTACCAAATAAAGTTGCTTCTCCAGCCAACAAACCAAAAGACAAGAATTTATTTTTTTGGTCATATATTCAAAAATAATAATAATCGCCAGAATTGGTGGAAGCTTTAAAGAAAAATTTTCAGCATTTGCACATTTGGGTTAGGGCTTTTCAGCAGATGCTAGTTTATTTTTGGTTCTGTGTTCACTAGAATACAATGGGTTATCCTCGATTTGGCATGAATCACTCTCATGGCCTTAGTGAATTTTCATCTCCCAGAAGTCAGCAACAAGGACCAATGCTTACTTTGTTTAAGTTAAATGCAGATGGATGGACGTTATAGCATACCTCCATGTGTGTACTACTCCTTAGACAGAGTTTGTACGCCAGAACATTGTATACATCTATGGAATTATCATTGTTATCACTATCAGTATCAATACCTATCAACATTTCCACCTTCTACATCTTTACTTTTTATGAATAAAAATACAATAATAAATATATCTGGATATAGATATTCATAGGTAGACAAACACACATACTGAATTATATAAGTACATCTATGTAAATATTTAGGTGTACACAGGACATTCACAAAAAGACATTTTCAATACCTTAGTATACAATCAGGATGCAGATACAGACTTAGTACCCTACTCTATGCCACAATACAAACCCAGAATTGTACATTGCTATACAATGTTGTTTACATAAACATAAACAAAGGTTCACTTTCAAAGGTGAGGTCTTTGAAATAAGCTGATGGTATAGCAATTTAATGCTTTATGACCAGATTAGCATTTCAGGAAGCTGCCTACCTTCTCAGTGGAGGAATGTGCTGTGACGTCCACTATTTTGGACCTGACTTGATGAACCTGCCGTCGCTGTTTAGATAATTGTTTGATTGAATCCAAGTTTGCTGAACTAATTGTCTGATTCTTTTGCCTGGGCCCTGTCTGCAGAAGTCATTGTACATCACAGGTGTGATGATTACTCTCATACTCTGAACCAACTAGTAGGAGAGATACTGTCTTTTGTAGCTTGGTTTAGCAAAACAAGAGTCTGGGTTATATCCTTTTACAAAAATCACAGGGGATTGTCATGCTCTTGCCTATCACATAAAGCCCTTGGGTGGCACAGTGTCATAAAGGGGACCAACACAGACGTGAGATTGTGTCTCTCATATGCAAATTTTGACAATAGTTAGGATGGTCACCCTTGCACATGGACGGATGCCACTCGTGAGTTCCTAAATCTCACGAAAAGATGCAGTCCACAGTTAGAATTGTGACAGTCACATGCGAATATCCAGATGGAATTGGGATGGTGACTCATTTCTAAACTAAGCTTATAGGGTCATTGAGCACTCCCACATCTGGACCCAGCCAGTTGGAGAGATGTTGACGTGGGCTTATGGCCACAGGTAAGATCATGGGCCCATACCAGCCTGAAGGTATTAGAGCAGATTGTGACTCTCACGCATACCATAAAAAGCCCTCAGCTGGCACAGAGAGTATCCTAACAGGACCCGGCACACAGGTGAGATTGTGACTGCTGTACGCATGCCCAGATGACAGTAAAGATTGTCACCCATTAACACTAACACAGCCCATTGCTGAGGTCCTGAATCTCACACCCAGAAGCAGTTGAAAGTTGGAAAATTGAATCTCATATGTAAATCCAGTCCACAGGGGGGTTGGTGACTCTCAGACCAAAACTCAGCACACTCGTGAGGCTGTGACTCCACTAAGGAGACAGTCTGCAGGATGGATTGAGGCTTTCATGAACGGCTCCAGTCCACTGTTGAGACTGTGAATCGTGTACACAGACCCAACATATAGAAAGTGTTTCCTCTCATACCTGGAATTGAGAAATGTGCAGGATTGTTAATCTCATCCCTGGCCTTTCATGCAGGTGTGATTGTGAAATATGCCTCTGCCCAATATTTGAGTTATTTTACTTTTCTGTGAGAGCCCAGCCCACAGATGGGATTGTGACATTGCTAGACCCAACAACTAGGTAATGTGATTCTATTCTCCTGCCTTGGCATTGTCCAAAGAAGGCATATAACACATCACACTCAGGTCTTCACACTCAGGTGATGACTCTCCTCTCCTCTCCTCTCTTGCCTTGGCACTGCTTACAGGGGGCATTGTGACATATCCCTGGGCTCTACACACAGGTTATGTAACTTCCACACCTGGGATCTGCGCATTGTGGCCATTGTGACATATTTCTTGCTCTACAACCCAGGTGGTTACTCTTCTGCCTTGCTTCTGCCTGCAGAGGGCATTGTGACACAACTCTGTGAACATCACAAAGGTGATGTGACTCTCTTCCAAAATGGGACTGTGGCCAGATGCAGTGGCTCATGCCTGTAATCCGAACACTTTGGGAGGCTGAGTCGAGGGGATCATCTGAGGTCAGGAGTTCGAGGCCAGCGTGGCCACCATGGTGAAACGCTGTCTCTACTAAAAATACAAAAATTAGCCAGGTGTGATGGTGCATGCCTGTAATCCCAGCTACTTGGGAGGCTGAGGCACGAGAGTCACTTGAACCCTTGAGGCAGAGGTTGCAGTGAGCTGAGATCATGCCATTGCACTCCAGCCTGGGCAACTAGAGTGAAACTCTGTCTCAAAAACAAACAAACAAAAAAAACAAAAAAACAGAATGAGATTTTGACATATCACTGATCCCAGCACCTAGCTGATATGACTCTTTTTTTCCTAGGTTCTGTCTGCAGGGAAGATTGTGACATATTGCAGGTCCCAACACCAACGTGATGTTGCTCTTTTGCCTGGGCCCTGCCCTCAAAAGACACTGTGATATACTGGTGGGCCCAGCTCGAAGGTGATGTGAGTATCCTGCCTGGGGCCTTCTCACAGAGGGCTTTGTGACATATCTCTGCGCTAATTAACTATTTTATGTGACTCTCTTCTCTGGCTTTGGCTTTGCCCATAGGGCAGATTGTGATAAACCTCTGGGCCCAGACCCTAGGTGATGTGACTCTTCTCTCTCGCCCCAGCCATGCTCACAAGAAAGAGAGTAACTTATCACTGGGCCCAGCACACAGGTAATGTGATCCTTCTGCCTGGTCTCCCTACAGGAGACATACTCCTGGACCCATCTCCTATTTGATGTTACTCTCCTTTTCTGCCTGGGCCCTGTGCACAGTGAATATTGTGACATCTCACTTGACTGAGCACCTAAATGTGTGACTCTTTTCACATTCCTGGGCCCTGCTCACTAAAGTGATGGTGACATGTAGCTGAAACCACTGTCAAATGTATGCAACTTTCCACTTCTATTTGAGCCCTGTGCACAGGGGGCATTGTGTTAAGTTTTTCTACCTAGGTGATGTGAGCCTTCTACCTGAACCCCCCCACCACCCAGGGGTAATGTGACAATTTGCTTGACCCAGTACCTAGGTGATGTGACTCTTCCCTATTGCTTGGCCTCTTCCCACAGGAGGAGTTGTGATGTGTCACCGGGCCCAGCATGCAGGTAATGCAACTCTCCTGCATAGGCCCTGTCTGCAGGGGTGATTGTGGCAGACTGCTGATCCCAGCTCCTATGTGATGTGCTCTCCTCCACTGCTTGGGCTCTGCTTAAAAAGGGAATGTGATGTATCACTGGGCACAGCATCGAGGTGATGTCTCTCCTTTTCTGCCTGGGCCCTGCATACTTGGTGTAGTGTAGCATATGGCTGAGTCTAAGACCTACTTGGTGCGACTCTCCTGCATAGGTCCTGCCCTCAAAGGTATTATGACATATATTTTCATGGATTATCCAAGTAATGTAACTCTCCTCTTCTGTTTGGGCCCTGTCAGTAGAGAGGATTGTGATGTGTCACGGACCCAGCATCTCGATAATGTCACTTTCCTTTTTGCCTGGGCCTGCCATATTTTGGGCATTGTGACTAAGCACGGGGCCCAACACCTGGGGGGTGAGAGGCTGCTGCATAGGCCTTGCCTACAGTGCACCTCGTATCATATCTTTGCATTCATCACCTAAAACATTTGACTCATCACCTAAAACATTTGACACAAAATAGACTGTGACATATTGCTGGGCCCAGCAACCAGAAGATGTGTTCTTACTGCCTGGGCCTTGCCCATAGAGAGCACTGTGACATATTGTTTGAACCAGCATTCAGGTGACATGACTCTGCTGCCTGTACTTGCTTTCAAGATAGAATTATAACATGCCCCTGGCCAAGAACCAAGATGATTTGACCCTTCTGCCTGGTCCCTGCTCCCCAGCACACACATGAAATTTTTCTTTTTGTGTTCAAACCCAACCAACAGTTGCTATTGTCACCATAACACATGAATGAAGACCACTGCCGAGGTCCTGAATCTTATATGTGAACACATCAACAGTTGGGATTGTGACCGTCATACGTATTTCTTCTCAGAAGCGGGATGCTGACTCATTTCTGGACTCAGCTCCCAGGAATGGTGATGACTCTCAAACCTGGACCAAGCCAGTAAGAGAGATGTTGGCTCTGGTAGCTAGGCTTAGGGGTCTGGGTCTTTTACTTGTAAGAAGGTAACAGAAGATTATGACACTTACACATGTGGTATAAAGCTCTTGGGGAATACAGAGGGTCATTACAGGGCCCAGTCCACAGGTGAGATTGTAACTCTCCTATACACACCTAGCCAACAGTTTGAATTGCCACCCTCACACATAGACTGACCCCATTGCTGAGGTCCCGAGTCCACACATGAACCTATTCCACCATTGAAATTCTACTGTCATATGTGCATTCAGCCACAGGTGAATGGTGACAAATTTCTGAACCCAACTCACTTACACAATGAACCCAGCCAATAGAAAATGTGTTGGCTCTTAGGCTTAGGGCAAGAGGCAAGGTTTTGGGTTTCTCACTTGTGTGAAGGTCACAGAAAATTATCAAACTCACTCATATTGTATAATGCCGTCGGGTAGTACAGAGAGTGTCATTACATAACTCAGCACAAAGTGGAGATTGTGACTCTCAAATGCACACCCAGCCAAGAATAAGAATTGTGATCCACACACATAGACAGAACCCACTGGTGAGGTCTTGAATCTCACTCCAGATGAGTCCACAGTTTGAATTTTTAATGTCATGTGTGGATCCAGCCACAGGTAAGAGGGTGACTCATTTCTGAGCCCAACTAAGAGGCACAGTGTTGATTTTCATACTTGGACCCAGCCAATATGAGAGGTGTTGACTCTCATACCTAGACTTAGGAAAAGAGGTAAGATTGTGAGTTTATACAGCACTAGTGTCTCCAGAGGGGATTGTGACTCTCACCCAAACAATGTAAAGCCCTATGGAGGTAAAAGAGAGTGTCATAAGAGGACCCAGAACACACTGAAATTGTGATTCTTATGTGCACTTTCAGCCCACAGTAAAAGTGTCACCCCTCCCACATGAATACAGACCACTGATGAGCTTCTGAATTTTACATCTGGAGGCAGTTGAACAGGGAAATTGTGATTCTTACTTGTGGATTTTGTCCACAGGTAGATGATGACTCTAGGATCAGGGTTCATCACACTGGTGAGACTTTGACTCTGACACCAGGACACAGCCTGCAGGTGGGATTAGGACTCTCATGCATGGATTCAGTCCATCATTGAGATTGTGACTCATGTACTTGCATGCAACTCACAGGAGGTGTTGACTCTCCTCCCTGAACCTGGGACATGTGTGGAATTGTGCATCTTAGCCCTGGACCTTCCCACAAGTGTTGTTGTGACATATACTTTAGTCCTAGCACCTGAGTAATTTTACTTCCCTGTCTGGGCCCAGCCCTCAGAGGGGACTGTGACAGATACCTGGGTCAAACACCTAAGTGATATGGCTTCTCAAGTTGTAAAATGTTACTGGGCCCAGCACTTAGATCATGTGACTCTTATTTTCTGCCAGGACGCTGGCCACAGAGTCATTGTGAGATACCACTGAGTCCAGCACCTACCTGGGCCCTGCCTACAGTAGGTATTGTGACATTCCTCTGAACTCATTACCTAGGTGATGTAACTGTCCTCTTTGCCTGCATTCTGTCTCCCCAAAATGGACTGTGACATACCACAGGTCTTAGCACTTAGGTGATATGATTCTCCTCTTCTGCCTGGACCCTGGCCACAGGGGAGATTGAATCATTTTACTGAGCCCAGATTGCAGGTGATGTGACCCTCTATCCTAGGCCTGCCACAGGACGGTATTGTGATATATGTCTGTGGCCATAATTTAGATGCTCTGACTCTTCTATTCTCTCTGGGCCACACCAATTGAGGGGGATTGTGACATATTTTGGACCAGCACAAAGGTAATTTGTGCAGTCACAGGGATGACTCTCATACCTGGACCCAGTCAACAGGAGAATGTTGACTCTCAGGCTTAGGGCAATGGTAAGATCGTAGGCTTCTATCAGCACTAAGGTCTTACAGGAAATTTCAATTCTTACGCATACTGCATAAAGCCCTGGGGTGCTATGGACTGGTGTCATAACAGGGCTCAGCACAAGTGAGATTGAGACCGTTGTGCGCACAGGTAGCCAATAGTAAGAGTTGTCACCCTCTCACAAGGACACAGCCCACTGTTGAGGCTCTGAATCTCACATTCAGGGGTATTAGGAAGTTGGAATTGTGATTCTCATAGGTGGATGGGATTCACGGGTAGGATGGTGACAGGTAGGATACAGTTGGGATTGTATCCTCAGACCAAAATGTATCACACCTATGAGGCAGTGACTGTCCCACTGAAACACTGTCCAGAGTTGGGGTTGGCTTTCTCAGGCACTGATCCAGTCCATGGTTAAAAATGCGATTCACATTCTTAAACACAACTCACAGGAGTAGTTGACTCTCATACCTGAAGCTGGGACAAGTGCGAGATTGTCAATCTTATGTCTGGACCTTCCCGTGGGGTGATTGTTACATGTATCTTTGCCAGAGAACTGATTAATTTCGCTCTCCTGCAGAAGCCCATTCTATAGTTGAGATTTTGACATCTATCTTAGCCAAGTACCTAGAGTATGTGATGCTCCTGCCTGGACTCTGTCCTCAAGGGGGATTGTGACGTATCTCGGGCCATATATGTAGGTTATGTGCCTCTCCAATCCTGCCTAGGCTGTTCCCACAAAAGGCATTGTGACATACCTGAACCCATCACCTATGTGATTTGACTCTTTTTTTCCCCTGGGCCTTCCCCTCAGTGGGGATTGTGACATATCACTGGGCCCATCATTTCAGTGATATGATTTTTGTGCTCTGCTTTGACCCTGCTTCCAGGAGGATTGTGACATATAAACTAGGCCCCTCATGTGGGTGATGTGACTCTCATTTCCTGCCTGTGTTCTGCCAACAGAATAGATTGTGACATATAGCTGGGTCAACCAGCAGGGTGATGTGACTCCTGCCTACAGTGGCCACTTGTGACACATCTTCTTCCTGGGACCTGTTTATGAGTAGAATTGTGACATATCTTTGGCCAAGCCCCAAAGTGATGTGACTCTCCTGATTTCTGTTCACAGGAGTTGTTGTGGCATATATCTAGGCCGAGTTTAGAGGTGTGTGTAATGATAGCCCTTATATATGGACCCAGTCAATAGGGGAGATTCGGCTTCTGTTTTCTAGGCTTAGGGCAATGGATAAGTTCTGGGTGAAGAAGCATGAGGTTCAGGGTGAAGAAAGGTCACATAAGATTATGACACTCAAGCATATTCTCTAAAGCCCTTGTGTGGCATTTAGAGTTTAGTTACAGGATCCAGTACCCACGTCAAATTATTATTCTCATAGGCAAACCCAGCTGACAATAGGGTTGTCACCCTCACACATGGACAGAGATCACTGGTGAGGTCCTAAATCTCACAGGCATACTCCACAATTGGATTTGTGACTTTCATTTGTGTGCTGGGACAGTTGCTGTGGTGACTTATTTTTGATATGGAGGCAGCTTACAAGCACTGTGATGACTGTCATAAATATATCTGACCAATAAGAGAGATATTGACACATACCTGGTAATAGAACAATGGGTACGATCATTGGTTCACACCAGCATAAGGGTCTCAAAGCTGACTGTGACTATTACTCATACCATATAAAGCCCTTGGTTGGTACAGAGAGTGTCATAACAGGACCCAGGACACAGGTGAAATTGTGACTTTCCTATGCACACTCAGCCAATAGTAAACATTGTCACCCTCCCACATGGAAACCGTCCACTGTTGAGGCTGTGAACCTCACATGTGCAGGTAGTCAAAAGTTGGAATTGTGACTCATGAATACATCTGGTCCACAGGTAAGGTAGTGACTCAAAGACCAGGATTCAGCATGCTGTGAGGCTGTGACTCATACACTGAGAAATTCGTGTTTAGAATTGTGGCTCTCATGCAGGGATACAGTCCATTATTAAGACTGTGACTCATGTACTTAGATCCAGCTCACAGGAGGTCTTGACTTTCATACCTGGAGCCAGAAAATGTGTGAAAGTTTAAATTTTATTTCTGGACCTTTTTGCTGGTGTGATTGTGACATATACCTTTGTCCAGCACTTGAATTATTTGACCCTCCTGCCAGGGAAAAGCCCACAAATGGAATTGTGACATATACCTGAGCCCATCATGTAAGTTATTTTACTCCCTTGCATAGGTCCTCAGGGGAGATTGTGATGTATCACTGGGCCCATCACCTAGGTTAAATGAGTCTCTTCTTTTGCCTGGGCCTGCCAACACAGAGAGTTATGGCATATAAGTGGACCCATCACGTAAGTAATGTGACTCTACTTTTCTACCTGGGCCCTGCCTCAGTGTGGGTTGTGACATATCACTGAGCCGTGCACTCAAATGATATGATGCTCCTGCCTTGGCCCTTCCAATATGAGCATTGTAACATATCAGTGGGCCCATCAACTAGGTATTATGACTCTCCTTTTCTGCTTGGGCCCTGTACACAAGGTGGATTGTAACATATTACTGTGACAATACCGTGCCCTGCACACAGGCAATGTAACTTTTCTGCCTGAACCCTGCCCACAGGAGACATTGTGACATCCTGTTAGGCCCAGTTCCCAGGTTATGTGACTTTACTGCCATGGCCCTGCCCAGAGAGTGGATATTGACATCTTTTTGGTGCAGCATTCAGGTGATCTGATTGTCTTGCTTGTTCCCTTCTCACAGGTTAAATTTCAACCTATGTATTTTTCCCAGCTCACAGGCATTATGACCATGCTCATAGAGAAAACCAGCCACTAGGAGTGATTTTGACTCTGTTAGCTAGACTTTGAGTAGTGGGTAAAGTCCTATGTCTCCTACATTTAGAAGAGTAATAGAAGTCGATAAAATGTAAGCATATTCTATAAATACTTTGAGTAATACAGACAGTGTAATAAGGGCCCAGCACAGAATGAGATTGTGACTCTCATAGGCATACCAAGCCAACAATTAGGATCATCACTTCCAACCAAGAAAGCAGCACGCTGGTGAGGTCCTGCCCACAGTAGGTATTGTGAAATACCTCTGAACTCATTACCTAGGTGATGTAACCCTCCTCCTTTGCCTACATTCTGCCCCCCAAAAAATGAACTGTAACATACCACAGGCCCAAGCACTTAGATGATATAATTCTCCTCTTCTGCCTGGGATCTGGCCACAGGGGAGATTGAAACATTGTACTAAGTCCAGGTTGGGGGTGATGTGACCCTCTATCTTAGGCTCTGCCCACAGGAGGTATTGTGATATATCTCTATGGTCATAATTTAGGGGCTGTGACTCTTCTGTTTTCTCTAGGTCATGCAAATGGAGGGTGGTTGTGACATATCATAGGGCCAACACACAAAAAATGTAAAACTCCTGCCTGAGCCATGCCCATAGAAGGCATTGTGACATATCACCAGTCACAGCACTCAGTTGATGTAACTCTCATTCTTAAGCCCCTCCCATAAGGCATATTGTAACATATCTTTAGCCTAGAATTTAAAATACATGACTCTTAGCTTGTTTGTTTTCCACAGGTGGGATTTTGACATATAACTGCACCCAGCACACAGGTGAAGACTGTGACTCTTGTATGCTCATCCTGCCAATAGTTACGAGTGTCACCCTCACACATGGACAGAGACCTCTGGTTAGGTCTTGAGTCTTGTACATGGACACAGTCCACAGTTGAAATGTCGTATGTAGATCCAGCCACATTTGTAATATTGACCTATTTATAAAGTTAGCTCACAGGCACATTGATAACTCTCATACCTGGATCCAGCCAATAAAAGATATATTGACTACTATAGCTAGGCTTGAGGAAGCTGGTAGGGTCCTGGATCTCCCACCTGTATGAGACTCACAGAAGATTATGACACTTAAGGAAATTACATAAAGCCCTCTGGCAGTACAAAGTTTTATCACAGGCCCAGCACACAGGTGAGATTGTGACTTTAATAAACAGACAAAGCTAACAGTTATTGTTATCTTCAATAACTGTTGTATATGTGAAGGTATTGTTACCTTCACATATAAACAGAGCCCACTGGTAAGGTTCGAAATCTCACACTTCAAAAAAATTCACAGCTGGAATTTGTGACTGTGATATGTGAATCTGCCCACAGGCAGAATGCTGACTCATTTCTGGATTCAGCCTAGAAAAATGGTGATGACTGTTTCACCTGGACTCAGCCAAATGGAGAGATGTTGACTCTCTTAACTAAGTGTGCTAGTTAATACTGAGTGTCAGTTTGATTGGATTGAAGGATGCAAAGTATTAATCCTGAGAGTCTTTGTGAGGGTGTTGCCAAAGGAGATTAACAATTGAGTCAGTTGGCTGGAAAAGGCAGACCCACACTAAATCTGGACGGGCACAATCTAATCAGCTGCCAGCATGGCTAGAATATAAGGAGGCAGAAAAATGTGAAAAGAGAGACTGGTCTAACCTCCCAGACTACATCTTTCTCCTGTGCTGGATGCTTCCTGCCCTTGAACATCACACTCCAAGTTCTTCAGTTTTGGAACTCGGAGTGGCTCTCCTTCATTCTCAACCTGCAGATAGTCTATTGTGGGATCTTGTGATCGTGTGAGTTAATGCTTAATAAACTTCCCTTCATATATATATATATATATTCTGTCTCTCTAGAGAACCCTGACTAATACAGATTTTGGTACCAGGAACGGTTCTAGAGGAACAGAATATTAAGGATGGAGTTCTTTTTTTTGATTCTAGGGATTCTGGAGTTGGCTGCTTTATATGATTAGATCCCAAAATGCTAAAGACTCTACCTCTAATAGTATGGACAACACTGATAGCTCTTGGGATGAACTGTTTAAGAAGTTATGTAAAATAAATGCATTTGACACTCCTGATTTATTACTCATGGGAGGCAAGGAGTTTAGTGACTCTATACATAATACCTTTGACCAGCCGGGCATGGTGGCTCACACCTGTAATCCCAGCACTTTGGGAGGCTGAGGCGGGTGGATCACAAGGTCAGGAGTTCAAGGCCAGCCTGGCCAAGATGGTGAAACCCCATCTCTACTAAAAATACAAGAATTAGCCAGGCATGGTGGTGGGCACCTGTACTCCCAGTTACTTGGGAGGCTGAGGCAGAGAATTGCTTGAACCTGGGAGGCGGAGATTGCAGTGAACTGAGATCATGCCACTGCACTCCAGATTTGGCAACAGAGCAAGACTCTATCTCAGAAAAAAAAATAAAAATAAAAAACAACCAACTTTTGACCATATGTGGAGAACCAAGAAACACAATGAAGCTGGCTGTCCTAAGTTCAGTGGACAAAGTGATGATAGAACTCGGGGATTCTATCTTTTGGCTTCAGAAGCAGATACTGAGCCTCAAGTCTGCTAAGATCACCCTGAGTGAGAGTCTCATCTCCTGTAGAGAAAGAGCTGAAATTGTGGAAAAACATACACAAACTCTTATTATGAAGTGGCTGACCTGCAAAAAATGGTGTATGGATAACCTCGCCAGGTATGTACTATTAAAGTGAGGACATTGATTGGAAAAGAATGAAATCCTGCCACTTGGAATGAGGATGTGTGGAAGGACTCTGATGAAGCCAGGGTAACTGAGTTTGTAAACTCTGATGAATCTATTTTGTTAGAAGAAACAGCTTCCCCATCCCCAGTAGTGGCAACATCCCCTTTCTGATCCATGCTGCCATCAGCCTTTCCACCTTTATCTGAAATAAACCCGACACTGCCTGAGGCAACAGTGACGGCCTTCCCTGAGGCAGTTCCCAGGCAAAATAATGTTGATTCTTCTCAGGAGCCACCCTCAACACCCCTGTTTTCTTCTAGGCATATAAGTAGACTAAAGTCCCAGTGGACCTTCAGAGGTGTGGTTGAGAGTGTGCCCCATGAGGAGGTACACTACACTGAAAAATAACTCCTTGAGTTTTCTAATTTATATAAACAGAAATTTGAAGAACAGGCTTGGGGATGAATGTTAAGAGTGTGGGATAATGGTGGAAGGAACATAGGGTTGAATCAGGCTGAATTTACTATTTGGGCCCACTAAATAGGAACAGTGCATTTAATGCTGCAGGTTGGGGAGTTAAACAAGTTTCTAATAGTTTATTTGCTTGATTAGCTGAAATATGGGTTAACAGATTGCCCACTGGCCCACTGTGAGCAAGCTGGAAATGCCTGACGTCCCTTGGTTTACTGTAGAGGGAGGGATCAAAAAGCGTACGGAGATTGCGATACTGAAGTGGATTAGTCACTTTAGACCTACTAATTCCAGCAGGGAAGGTTAAAAAGATATACACTTGACCATTGCCTTGCAAAATAAATTTGTGAGGACAGCACCTGAATCTTTGAAGAGCCCTGTAATTGCTCTTCTCTGCATGTCAGATCTAACAGTGGGAACCGCAGTCACTCAACTACAAAATGTAAATGCAATGGGAATAATTGGATCCCGAGGTGGCAGGGGCCAAGTGGTGGCACTCAGCCATCAATGGGAAGGTGGGCATAGCTCATGTAATGGACAGCAGAAGCAAAACTGCAATCAGAATAGTCTGACTCGTGTAGAGTTCTGGGATTGTCTAATTCATCACGATGTTCCTGGAAGTAAAATTGATAGGAAACCTAATGCATTCCTACTTAATTTATACAAGCAGAAAACTTCTGGGTTGAATGGACAAAAGACTAATTTGAAATATAAAAACTACCAAATCCTGGTAACCACACTAGCTTTTGAGAATGCTAATCAGGAATGTCAGAGGTTGTTGCGTCCTCTAAAGGCTGCTGGAAACTTACAAATAGAAGATTTTATTAGAGCCTGTGCAGGAGTGGGAGGGGCTGCCTACAACGCTCAGTTGTTTGCTGGAGCTTTATCTAAGACATTCATGGGAAAAAAGGGAGTTTGCTTCCAATGTGGAAAGACCGGTCATTTTAAAAAGGAGTGCCGTAAGTTATCTAATAGGAGTGACTCCTCCAAAGTAGAATTTAAAAAGCTTCCTACTGAGCCCTGTCGTCGTTGTGGCAAAGGGCGACATTGGACTAATGAATGTCACTCTAAAGTGGACAAAAACGGTAATTCTCTCACCTCCGGATTGGGAAACTTGCAGAGGGGCCCTTCAGCTTGGGGGCCCAACAACAATACAAGCCCTCTTCATTTGCAATTTCCAGTCAGCTCAGGGGTCCAGCATCAGCAGGCCAGTCAGCCAATGTTAACCCCCAATTTTCATTAGCTCAGCTTTTCTCTGCTACTTCCAGTAGTGCCACTGCTGATGTGGCGATTTTACAGGCTGTTGAACTCACCCCAGAAATGGGAGTTGTTAAATTGGCTACAGGTGTTTTTGGGCCATTACCTCCACATACTGTTGGATTGCTTATAGGACGCAGTAGTAGCATTTTACAGGGTTTACAAGTTCACTTGGGTGTTATAGATTCTGATTATAAAGGGGAAATTCAAATTATGGCTCAGGCTCATAAACCTATATCCCTGAAAGAGGGGCAGCGAATTGCACAACTCCTCGTACTACCCTATTTTCAGTTTCCTTCATGGAGGCAAGAAAGAACCGGAGGTTTTGGAAGCATGGGTAAACATATTTTTTGGGAAACTTTAGTAACTCAACAAAAACCCTTGTTTCCCCATGAAGTAGAGGGACAAATTTTTCAGGGCTTGGTCGACAATGGAGCTGATGTTTCCATTATTGCCTCTGATCAATGGCCTTTGCAATGGCCTAAACAGCCTGTTGCTGTTTCTCTTACAGGATTAGGTTCTGCCTCTGAGGTGTATCGAAGTTCTCAATCTTTAAATTGTCGAGGGCCGGATGGTCAAGTGGCCCAAGTTCAGTTTTATATTGTTCCTATTGCCCTAAATTTATGGGGGCGAGATTTATTGCAACAATTTGGAGCTTTTGTTTCTATTCCTCATGTCTCTAATTCTGCCAAGAATATGACGTTCCACATGGGCTACAATCCCCTTGAAAAATCTTTAAACATGTAGCCACTGTTCAGCAGCCTCAAGCCCTTCCCTTGACATGGAAAACTAATATTACTGTATGGGTTGAACAGTGGCCTTTAACACGTGAGAAGCTTGAGGCCTGGACACTTAGTTCAGGAACAATTATCCTAGGTCATATAGAACCTAGTACTTCTCCATGGAATTCCCCTGTCTTTGTGATTAAGAAAAAAAAACAGTAAATGGAGACTATTGACAGATCTTCGTGCTATTAATGCATGTATTCAACCCATGGGATCCTTACAACCTGGCCTTCCTAACCCTTCTATGATTCCTCAAGATTGGTTACTATGGTTATTGATTTAAAAGATTGTTTTTTTTCTATTCCTTGGATCAAAAGGATTGTGAGCATTTTGCCTTCTCTGTCCCTGTTTTTAATAATTCTCAGCCACTTTCTCAATATCAGTGGAAGGTTTTACCTCAAGGTATATTAAACAGCCCTACCTTGTGTCAAAATTGTCCATCGAGCTCTAAATCCTGTTCAAAAATGTCATCCTTCTGTTCTTTATATCATTATATGGATGACATTCTCTTGCCGCACCCACCAAAAAAGAGCAGCAAGATGCTTTTACATCCTTACAAACGCAGCTCTCTTTATACTCACTTAATATTGCCCCCAAAAAAATTCAAATAGATTTTCCTATTCAATATTTAGGTTATACCTTGGGAGCGCGAAATATTCGACTCCAAAAAATTCAAATTCGACACGATCATTTAAAAATATTAAATGACTTTCAAAAGCTTTTAGGAAATATTAATTGGATGCGTCCTGTTTTAGGAATACCAACGTATCAGTTACAACATCTTTTTTCTATTCTAAAAGGAGACAGTCACTTGGACAGCTCACGTCATTTAACTACCTTTTGGCTTTACAGGAACTCCAGCTTGTAGAAGAACAACTTCAAAAGCCCATCTACATTATATCCTTCCCGACATTCCCCTTTCCTTTTGATTATTTCATACTTTACATTCTCCACAGGTATGATTCATCAAACAAATCGGCCGTTGAATGGATTTTTTAATCCAACAAAACATCTAAACACTTGACTACTTATATCGATCATTTAGCTGAATTGATCATCAAAGGATGAATCACTGTCGACAACTCTGGGGAGGAGACCCTTCCTTCATTATCTCTCATTTCACTCATAGTCAATTACTTATCTTCTCTCCACTTCTGATTCGTGTCAAGTTGCTTGTGCCTCATTTGCCAGACAATTTTCTACACCCAATATCCTAATCTCCGATCTTTTCTTTTTTAGACAGCATTCTGTGTTGCCTTTCTCACCAATATCTTTATTTCCTGTTCAAGGCCCTACCTTTTTTACTGATGCTAGTAGCAATGGTAAAGCTGGATATGGAGTGTTCATCAATTTCGAGTTACGTTTATCCTTATCCCTCAGTGCAACAGGGAGAACTGTTTGCTATTCTCATGGTACTTGATTTCCCTTCCACCATGTGTACCATGTTAGTGATTCTCAATATGCCGTGTATGTTACTTCTTATATTTCTCAAGCCACCTACCTCTTGTGGCTACTTCTTCTCTCTTCAAAAACTCTTTTCTTTGTTGTCTTCTACTTTGAGCCAACGTCAAGTTCCTTTATTCATCACTCATCTCGTTCTCATTCTCAACTTCCGGACCATTAGTTCATGGTAATGCTCAGATTGATTCGCTTTTATCGGCCACATACAGCTGCAAAACAAGACATGCTCTACATCACACTAATAGTTCTGGCCTTCAACGACGATTTCATTTAATCATAAACAAGCTCATTCTCTTATTCGAGCTTGTCTTCTTGTGCTCCTTTGACCATTCCATCTTTCCATCGGGGTTATCTGCGAGGTACTCAAGTTAATCAGATTTGACAAATGGATTGTCTCACACACGTCCCTTCTTTTGGACGATTAAGTATGTTCATCATACCATTGATACTTTCTCTCATTTTCAATGGGCAACTCCTTTGCCATCTGAAAAGCTGATTCTGTTATTACTCATCTCTTGCTTGTTTCACCATCATGGGCATTCCTCTTAATCTTAAAACTGATAATGCCCCTGCCTATGTTTCTCATAAGTTACAAGTTTTCTTACAGCAATACAATATTCAACATCTCACCAGTATCCCGGGCAACAGTCAAGGTCAAGCCATCATTGAGCACACAAATTTAACCTTAAAAGCTCAACTGCTAAAACAAAAAGGGGGAAATGAGTCCCCCAGAAATCAGATTTTAAAGGTTTTGTTTACCTTAAATTTTTTGAATCAATGGAGACAATTGCAGGACTCTGCTGCCGTAACTCATCTTTCCTCCCCTCCCTCAGCAATAGTCCCTGCTGACAATTTAAAGATTTGGTATCCTAATGAAGAAGGTAAATATGCTCAGGGGCAAGTTCTAAAACAGGGACGGGGCTATGTTCTTGTCCTTACAGGGAGCGGACCTGAGGGGTTTCCTACAAGGCGATTAAAACCCTGTTGAAAAGAAAACTGGACTCAGCATGCATCTCTTCCTTTGTTGGATGTGCCTCAGTGGGGGATGTTTTCCCTTATGGAGGCTTTGTATGATATTGGACTTATATCCCTTTCCACCCTTGTATCAGGGAGTTGCCTGGGGGGAGGCGGAAGTTAAGGTTTTCACCAATGACACTACTTGGATGCCGTCCCCCTTATATGGACAAGGACAACATAGAATGGGAAACGGGAATAATAACAGCACATACCAATTTGGAGTGGAAGGACTTCCGATTTGCATGGGAAATAGTCCTCATTGTCTCCGGAAATGCATGAAGCTTGGGCTGTTCGCTATAATCATAGCCATGTGGCTGCCAATACTGTTTATTATTGAACTAGAAGTTTTCGTTATAATCATACTGTATATATTAATGAGACTTCCTAGTTCCTTACCTTTTTGTCCTGTTCCAGAGGTTTCCCCTAATATTGAGGTATGGAGTGGCAACATTGTCGGGAACTAAGCCCTGGATCTTATTAGAATATAATGGGCTGCAAGTAATTGATTGGAGTGTGCACGGTGATTTTCAAACAAAATTTAGTCACATACCTTTGAAATGGCACCGGGTAAATAAAAGTATTGCTGCTGACAGTAATGAAACTTTAGTATGGCGTGAAGGAGGCTTGTCGCCACCTATGCCTCATCTTAAATACTCTTTACAAGTACAAAGTCATCTTTGGAAGTTATTAGCTGCAGATGATGCCATTAGTACTTTTGTGGGGAATATGTCCCTTAATCCTTGTAACCTGAATAACCCCTTTCATATTCAATTACATTGGAATATCTCCTGATATATTATTGCTTGTGTCCGAAAGCCTTACCCATTGTTAGCGGGAAACTTAACATGGGATAATGATACGGGAATTGTTAATTGTACAGATACGTGTACATTTTTGTCTTGCCTCAATCATTCCTGGTGGCACAACTTTACTGGGGATATTTATATCCTCAGGGCTCGTAAGGAAATTTGGCTACCTGTCAACCTTACGTGACCGTGGGGTGCATCACCTCTTGAAACTTATATTTGGACTTCCCTCCAGTGGACCCGTCGTGCCCTTGGACTTATAGTCGCCTCGGTAATGGGCCTTGTCGCCATTGCCTCCACTGCAGCCGTGGCAGGACTCGCTCTATATCAAAGCATACAAAATGCTAAATTTGTGCAGCAATGGCATAAGCAATCTCATTGGTTGTGGTGTCAACAATGGAACATTGACTCTCAACTCGCTGAAAGATTGGACAATGTGGAGCAAGCCTTAACGTGGCTTGGAGATCAGCTCACTGTCCTCAGTACTCAAATAACATTGCAATGTGATTGGAACTCCACTCAATTTTGCGTAATACCTGTGGCTTTTAATGTTTCTCAAAATTGGACCGAAATCCGAAGATTATTAATAGGCCATAAAAATATTAATTTGGACATCCAAGAACTCACTCAAAACATTTCCGAAACATTTTGGCAACAATTCCATGTATTGTCCGGGGCCGCTACCTTGCAGGAGCTGGGTCAAAGTTTTGCTGCCCTTAACCCATGGACCCAGACAAAAACATGGATTTCTACCCTCTCTGGAAGTATCTTGCTATGGGTGCTCGGATTGGGTTTACTTCTCATGGTGATCCGATGCTCCCTCCGTCGCATCCAAAAACAAAGGAAAACACAGGAACAAGTATGGGCTACCTTTCTAGGATTGAGGCAAAACAAAAAGGGGGAAATGCAGGGGCCATTGAAAATAATATGCTAAGAATAGATAAGGCTCAAGGATGGTATCTCTAGCTAGTTGCACTTTCAATGAACTCCAGTAGTCAAGGACAGTATCTCTAGTTGAACTTTTAATGAGCTCTAGTAGGCACCAAGAAGGCAGACAAAATAAGAAAGAACTTAGAGACAAGGAACTAAGCAGAAGGTTATATCTGGGTGCAGAAAGTTTGTTTTGCATTGTGTTATTTTTGCTGACGTAGGATTTATGGAGTATAAATAAAGTGAGGCAGAGGCTGTAGACGCGGCCGCCATGTTCTCTGTTTGTCTTTGTCTCTTGTGTCTGTTCATTCTCCACCACCCCCAGCACAGTCCCCAATAGGTAAGGTCTCCTGTCTCCTATTTGTGGCAATGTCATAGAGGGTTATGACACTCATGCATATCCTATAACATCTTTGGGTGACAATGTCCTAACAGGACCCAGCACACAGGTAAGATTGTGCATTCCATAAGCACACCCAGCAAACAATTAGAACTGTCACTCCCACACATGGACAGAACATACTGGTGAGGTCCTGAACAATGTGTGAGATGGTGACTCAATTCTGAACCAAGCTTACAGGTACAATGATGACTCTCATACCTAGATTTAGCCAATAGAAGAGGTATTGATTCTTATACCTGGGCTTAGGGCAATGGGTAAAGTCCTGAGTTTTCCACTTGCAGAAAGTTCTCAAAAGTTTACCACATTCATGCATATAATATAAAGCCCTTAGGTCTCACAGAGTTTCATAGCAGGGCCCAGTATAAAGTTGACATTGTGACTCTTCCGTGCACACCCAGACAACAGTAAGGATTATCACCCTCACATGTGGACAGAACCCACTGCTGAGGTTATGAATGTTACCTGTGAGCACACTGTATTGTGACTGTTTCATGTAGATTTTGCCACAGGTGATATGACTTATTTCTGGACCCAGCTCACAGGCAGAGTGATGACTCTCATACCTGGACCCAGCAGAGAAGAAATGTTTAATCTCCTAATATAGTATGTGTGTGTGTGTGTCCTTAAGTTCCTGGAGCCTTGGGAAAATTGATTCTACAAATATCTTATACAGACATAAATGTATTAGGCTTTTTTGCTTGCAACCTATTTTTTTTTTTTTGCAAAAAAATAAAGCCATTTTTTGCAAATATATATATTCTATTATATATAATTATATTATCATATATGTTCTGTTTATTAAAATACTGGCATTGGTTGTAGATACATTTGTAGATCTCAGAACAGAAGAAAAATCTTTAAAATTACAGCTTAATCAATGTTTATGGTAAATAAATAAAATAAAAATTATACATCTTTACAAGGTATTTATTTACAATGCTCAGAGCTTACCTGATCCATCAAGGTCAATCTTCTTCAAGACTGTGCTGAATTGCATCTGCTTTGGCTACAGTATCTCCTGAGGAGAAATAACCCTGACTGAGAATGGTCAAGAAAAAAAATTGGGGGCCAGAGAAATTATATATGAAAAGTAACAGAGCTGTTAAAAAGAAAATGATGCTCAGAGAAGAACAAACAAATCAATTTTACCACAGTTGTTTTTGAGGAAATCAATGTTTCAAAGTCAAATCAAATTTTTTTCATTAAAAATTGTAAATACAGTGGTGATTAAAATTAAAGGCCTCTGTCTTTACAGAGTTTATACTGTAGAATTTGGAAAATAAAAACAATTAGAGAATAAATAATCCCTTAGATAATGCTGTTAGGATAAGTTGGTACAATAAGACCTGTGATACAAGTAATGATACTACAAGCTATTTATATTTGTAATGTTTGTCTTCAAAATAAATACTCTTCTTCACTTCAAATTCCTATATTTTATGAAAGATTTTTTTAGGCTGGGCACGGTGGCTCAAGCTTGTAATCCCAGCACTTTGGGAGGCTGAGACTGGCGGATCAAAAGGTCAGGAGATCGAGACCATCCTGGCTAACACAGTGAAACCCCGTCTCTACTGAAAAATACAAAAACACTAGCCGGGTGAGGTGGCGGCGCCTGTAGTCCCAGCTACTCAGGAGGCTGAGGCAGGAGAATGGCATGAACCCGGGAGGCAGAGCTTGCAGTGAGCGGAGATCCAGCCACTGCACTCCAGCCTGGGTGACAGAGCGAGACTCCGTCTCAAAAAAAAAAAAAAAAAAAGAAAGATTTTTTGATAGTAATTGCACTTATAATGATTTTAATAAGTATTAACTTCCTTATATTGAGATTTGAACAGATATTAATGGCTTTTTCACATTCTTCATGTTTGTAAATCTTTCCACCTGTATAAATTCTTTTCTGTGGAATAAACTGTGAACATTGGTTAAAAGTTTTGCCACATTCTTCACATTTGTAGGAGTGTTCTCCAGTATAAATGATCTTACCTGCCATTAAGCATGAGAACCATTTAAAGTCTTTGTCACGTACTTCACATTTATAAAGTTTCTTACCAGCATAATTTCTCTTATGTTTAGATAAGTTTGAGGTGTTTTGAAACGCATTGTCACATCATTCGGGTTTGTAGTTTATCTCCAGTATGAAGTATCTTATATCTGTTAAGAATTGAGGACTTGGGGTGAAGCAAGATGGCCGAATAGGAACAGCTCCAGTCTCCAATTCCCATCGCGAGTGACACAGAAGAGCAGTGATTTCTGCATTTTCAACTGAGGTACTGGGGTCATGTCACTAGGGAGTGCCAGACAATCGGTGCTGGCCAGCTGCTGCAGCCCGACCAGCGAGAGCTGAAGCAGGGGGAGGCATCGCCTCACCTGGGAAGTGCAAGGGGGAAGGGAATCCCTTTTCCTAGCCAGGGGAACTGAGACACACAACACCTGGAAAATGGGGTAACTCCCACCCCAATACTGTGCTTTAAGCAAATGGGCACACCAGGAGATTATACCCACACCTGGCCGGGAGGGTCCTACGGCCATGGAGCCTCCCTCATTGCTAGCACAGCAGTCTGCGACCTAACTGCAAGGCAGCAGCGAGGCTGGGGGAGGGGCGCCTGCCATTGCTGAGGCTTAAGTAGGTAAACAAAGCCGCTGGGAAGCTCAAACTGGGTGGAGCTCACAGCAGCTCAAGGAAACCTGCCTGTCTCTGTAGACTCCACCTCTGGGGACAGGGCACAGCTAAACAACAAAAGGGGAAGCAGCAGAGGCCTCTGCAGACGCGAACGACTCTGTCTGACAGCTTTGAAGAGAGCAGTGGATCTCCCAACACGGAGGTTGAGATCTGAGAACGGACAGACTGCGTGCTTAAGTGGGTCCCTGACCCCTGAGTAGCCTAACTGGGAGACATCCCCCACTAGGGGCAGTCTGACACCCCACACCTCACATGGTGGAGGTCACCCCTGAGAGGAAGCTTCCAAAGTAAGAATCAGACAGGCACACTCGCTGTTCAGCAATATTCTATCTTCTGCAACCTCTGCTGCTGATACCCAGGCAAACAGGGTCTGGAGTGGACCTCAAGCAATCTCCAACAGACCTACTGCTGAGAATCCTGACTATTAGAAGGAAAACTATCAAACAGGAAGAACACCTATACCAAAACCCCATCAGTATGTCACCATCATCAAAGACCAGAGGCAGATAAAACCACAAAGATGGGGAAAAAGCAGGGCAGAAAAGCTGGAAATTCAAAAAATAAGAGCACATCTCCCCCTTCAAAGGAGCGCAGCTCATCGTCAGCAAGGGATCAAAGCTGGTCAGAGAATGACTTTGATGAGATGAGAGAAGAAGTCTTCAGTCCATCAAACTTCTCAGAGCTAAAAGAGGAATTACGTACCCAGCACAAAGAAACTAAAAATCTTGAAAAAAGAGTGGAAGAATTGATAGCTAGAATAATTAATGCAGAGAAGGTCATAAACGAAATGACAGAGATGAAAACCATGACACGAGAAATACGTGACAAATGCACAAGCTTCAGTAACTGACTCGATCAACTGGAAGAAAGAGTATCAGCGATTGAGGATCAAATGAATGAAAGGAAGCAGGAAGAGAAACCAAAAGAAAAAAGAAGAAAAAGAAATGAACAAAGCCTGCAAGAAGTATGGGATTATGTAAAAAGACCAAATCTACGTCTGATTGGGGTGCCTGAAAGTGAGGGGGAAAATGGAACCAAGCTGGAAAATACTCTTCAGGATATCATCCAGGAGAACTTCCACAATCTAGTTGGGCAGACCAACATTCAAATTCAAGAAATACAGAGAACACCACAAAGATACTCCTCGAGAAGAGCAACTCCAAGACACATAATTGCCAGATTCACCAAAGTTGAAATGAAGGAAAAAATCTTAAAGGCAGCCAGAGAAAGGTCGGGTTACTCACAAAGGGAAGCCCATCAGACTAACAGCAGACCTCTCAGCAGAAACTCTACAAGCCAGAAGAGAGTGGGGGCCAATATTCAACATTCTTAAATAAAAGAATTTTAAACCCAGAATTTCATATCCAGCCGAACTAAGTTTCATAAGTGAAGGAGAAACAAAATCCTTTACAGATAAGCAAATGCTTAGAAATTTTGTCACCACCAGGCCTGCCTTCCAAGAGACCCTGAAGGAAGCCCTAAACATGGAAACGAACAACCGGTACCAGCCATTGCAAAAACATGCCAAAATGTAAAGACCATCGAGGCTAGGAAGAAACTGCATCAACTAACTAGCAAAATAACCAGTTAATATCATAATGGCAGCATCAATTTCACACATAATAATGTTAACCTTAAATGTAAATGGACTAAATGCTCCAGTTAAAAGACACAGACTGGCAAACTGGATAAAGAGTCAAGACCCATCAGTCTGCTGTATTCAGGAGACCCATCTCACATGCAGAGAAATACATAGGCTCAAAATAAAGGGATGGAGGAAGATCTACCAAGAAAATGGAGAACAAATAAAAGCAGGGGTTGCAATCCTAGTCTCTGATAAAATAGACTTTAAACCATCAACGATCAAAATTGACAAAGAAGGCCATTACATAATGGTAAAGGGATCAATTCAACAGGAAGAGCTAACTATCCTAAATATATATGCACCCAATACAGGAGCACCCAAATTCATGGGGGGATCTCTGGTGTGCAGTGTTTGGATGAACGGAGGCAAGATGGTGCACTTCCGGGTTCTTCATACCCCCAACTTTTCCCGCACGCGCGAAAATGCAGCCGGCGAACCGGGAAGGTGCAGACCAACTAGGCATGCGCCAGGTGATGTCAATCCGAAGAGACAAAGATTTACCTGGTCGCAACTGCGGAACGCCCCCCGACATGCCCGTGCCCCGCCTATCGCCCTCCCACTCCTAGAAAAGCCACTCCGGACGAATGCCACGCACGGACTTCCCAGCTTCCCCACTGCGGTCGGGACTGTCGGAACTCCGTCCAAGAGCTCCACGGGCGACTCTGTGGGCCTCATTTGCCGGAGGCCGACAGACCTCTCCCTACCCACCTTCTTCCCCTGAAGCTAAAATAAACTTGCAGTTTTGCTCCTACCCTTGCCTAGTCGCTGGTTCTTTTGTGCCCGCTCCGGTGGTCTTAGAAAAACAAATCAGTTGGTGCCAAACCCCGGAGGAGACCCCTCCTCAGGGCCCCCAGGGTCTGTGGAGCCTCCTCTTCCTCCTCGTTCCACGCCGCAGACGGACCAGGACCTGAGACCCGCTTCCCTCACTCTCACGGCCTCTCTGGGGTAAGTGCCCTTGTCTCCTCTTTACCTCCCTCGGCCAAAATCCTGCGCAGGTCCGAGGTCCATTTGGAGCCACCACGTGGCTCGGGAGACCCGTTCAGGACGGAGTCGTCCGCCTGAAGGTAATCTCCACTTTGGCTTCAAGAGCCTCCAGTCTGTCTCTGCTGGTTCCAAAGGACGCTTTGAAGCTAGGCAGAGATCCATTTCCATTTCCATTGTGTCCATTGTGTCGGTAAAGAGGAAACAAATGGGAAACCCCCAGTCCAAATTTCCAAAGAGCACCCCCTTGGGGTGTCTCCTAGCCAATTTAAAAACCTTACAGCTCGAACAAGACCTTAGGAGGAAGTGGTTAATTTTCCTTTCCACTGTGGCGTGGCCCCGATACAAACTAGACAATCAGTCTCAGTGGCCACCAGAGGGCACCCTAGATCGCAATGTTCTGACCGACCGCAGCAATTTCTGCCAGCGGTTAGGCAAGTGGTCTGAAATTACATACATACAAGGCTTTTGGGCCTTACGCTCTCATCCCGACCTGTGTAGCCGGTGCTCTTCGGCCCAAGTTATGCTAGCCAAGGACGCCGGCTGACAGGAACCCAAAAAAGAGGAGTCTTCATTCCTTTCTGTTCAGCTGGAGGATCTAGGGTTTCCCTCACTTCCGCCCTATACTTCTCCCTCCGCCCGGACTCCTCCTTCCTCTTCCTTACCTACTAGTAATCCACTCAGTCCCGTGCTTCCTTCGGGGCCCCCAACTGGCTGTCTTGAGTCTCCTATCTCTGCACACACCTGCTCTAAGTGCTCTGCTGATGCCTCCACTCCTGCCCCACACCCTCCTACAGTGTTAGTGCCTTTGCGAGAGGTGGCTGGGGCGGAGGGGGTAGTCAGAGTACATGTCCCTTTTTCATTGGCCGATCTTTCCAAAATTGAGAAGCGTTTAGGGGATTTCTCAGCTAATCCCACCATCTACATAAAGGAATTTAGATACCTTTGTCAGGCCTATGACTTAACTTGGCATGACCTCCAGGTTATCCTAACCTCCACCCTAAACCCTGAGGAGCAAGAGCGCATCCTAACGGCCGCCAGGCAGCACGCCAACCAACTACATTTAACTGACGCTGCCATCCCACTAGGGGAGCAAGCAGTCCCCTCGGCAGACCCAGACTGGAACTACCAAGCAAACCAGCCTGGGCGCCGTAGGAGAGACATAATGGTTCAGTGTTTGTTGGCTGGTATGCAAGCCGCCTCAAACAAAACTGTAAATTTTAACAAATTAAAAGAAATTATTCAAAATCCAGAAGAAAATCCAGCCGCATTCTTAAATAGGCTGACTGAGGTTCTAACCCAATATACCCGGTTAGATCCGGCCTCCCCCACAGCGGCCACCATTTTGGCATCTTATTTCATTTCTCAATCAGCTCCTGACATTCGTAAGAAACTTCAAAAGGTAGAGGATGGTCCTCAGGCACCAATACAAGACCTGGTTAAATTAGCCTTTAAGGTCTATAACTCCAGAGAGGAGACGGCTGAGGCAGTGCGACAGGCACGCCTCAAACAGAAGGCCCAGCTCCTAGCAGTGGCTTTACAGCCCAGTTGTAACCCCAGACCAGAGAGCACACACCCCACAGACTCCAAGGCCACGAAAGGAGCCTGCTATAAGTGCGGTAAGGCAGGAGACTATGCCAACAGGTGTCCGCAAGGTCCCCGAGTCCCAATGCAGCCTTGCTATAAGTGCAAGGCATCAGGACATTGGGCCAATGAATGTCCTAACCCTCGTCCACCAGCAGCCCCCTGCCCTGCTTGCCAGCAGGGAGGACACTGGAAGTTTGATTGCCCCACCCTGAGAACAGGTGCTGCGTCTCCACGTGACCCCCTTTCCCAGGATCCTGGGAGCTCCTTCCAGCTCCTACATCTGGACAACAACTGCAACTGAAGGTGCTGAGACTCGGGGACCCCCATCACCCTCGCCGAGCCGCGGGTAACTCTCCTGGTAGCGGGTAAGACAATTAATTTTTTAATAGATAGCGGGGCTACCTATTCTGTTTTGCCGTCCTTCTCTGGACCTAGCCTTCCATCCAATATCTTTGTAGTAGGAGTAGACGGAAAGCCATCCACCCCACGAAAAACTCCACTCCTTAATTGCTGCCTGGCCAACAACTACTTTGTGCACTCGTTCCTCATTATACCCTCATGCCCTACCCCCTTACTAGGTCGAGACATCCTGAGCACCTTAAAGGCCTCCATATACATTCCCACCAACCCATCCACTCCCCTTCAACCCCCTCATGACCTGTTGCTCCTTCTTTGTGCAAGCGCACACGCTCCTCCTATGTCGCTCCCACCCCCCATCTTCCCTATTTCTGTACACCCTCAAGTGTGGGACACATCTACCCCGGTCATAGCTGCCCAGAACCCACCAGTTCTCATCAAGCTCAAAGATCCCACTCGTTTCCCAAACCGCCCCCAATTCTCTCTCTCTCCGACACATCTACAAGGTTTAAAGCCAATTATCATGCGACTACTTAGCCAACATATTCTTGTCCGCACACATTCCCCCTGTAACACTCCAATACTTCCAGTTAAAAAGGCAGATGGAAAGTATAGGTTAGTACAGGATCTTCGGCTAGTCAATGAAGCCACCCGTCCCACGCACCATGTAGTTCCCAACCCTTACACCCTTCTGTCCCATATCCCCACCAATTCTACTTATTTTACTGTGCTAGACCTTAAGGATGCTTTCTTTACTATACCCCTACACACAGACTGCCAGTTCCTTTTTGCTTTCACATGGGAGGACCCAGACACACATACCTCCACTCAACTGACGTGGACAGTCCTCTCACAAGGGTTCCGGGACAGCCCCCATTTCTTTGGTCAGGCCTTAGCAAAAGACCTTGCCTCCTGCCCTCTCACTAATAGCAAAGTTGTGCAGTATGTAGATGATCTCCTAATCTGTAGCCTTACCAAACAAGACTCTCTTCTAGACACTGCAACTCTCCTCAACCATTTAGGCTCATTAGGTTATAGAGTATCTAAACACAAGGCCCAAATTTCTTGCCAAACCATCATATACTTAGGAATTGAAATCACCCCAACAACCCGGTCACTAACTACCGACCGCATGGCCCTAATACGTAACCTTCTTCCCCCTCAAGATGCAAAAGAAATTCAATCCTTCCTAGGTCTAATAGGTTTCTTCCGACATTGGATCCCCAATTTTGGAATCCTAGCCAAACCTTTATACGCCACAGTTAAAGAAACCCCACATGGGCCTTTGTCCAATCCCAAGTTAATCTTGACTCATTTCACCCGCTTAAAAGCTTGTCTTCTCTCACAACCCACTCTCTCACTGCCTGATTTCCAGCGTCCCTTCCAACTCTTTACAGATGAAAGGCAGAAAGTGGCAGTTGGTCTCTTAGCCCAGCCTGTCGGTAACACCCACCATCCTGTGGCCTATCTATCCAAACAGCTAGACCCAACTGTACAAGGCTGACAACCCTGTCTGCGTGCGCTAGCAGTGGCAGCCTGCCTGACCCAGGAAGCAAAAAAGCTCATTAGAGGCAGTAATCTAACAGTCCTCTCCACACACCGTCTTCAGGATCTCATCTCTCATAAAAGTATTAGCCACTTAACTCCATCCCGGCTCCAACTTTTCCATCTCTTATTCAGAGAAGACCCCACTGTTACTTTAGAAGTTTGCTCCTCTCTAAATCCAGCCACTTTACTGCCAGACTCTCTTAAACCACCCCATACTAAACATTCTTGTCCTG
Organism: Rhinopithecus roxellana; assembly: GCF_007565055.1. Taxonomy (NCBI): domain Eukaryota; kingdom Metazoa; phylum Chordata; class Mammalia; order Primates; family Cercopithecidae; genus Rhinopithecus; species Rhinopithecus roxellana. The sequence goes on from NC_044560.1 coordinate 31,015,459, forward strand.
AGGTTCTGGAGGCTCAACCCCCCAGCCACCTACACTTGCATGACCAGCCCCTTCAGAATGCACAACTAACCCTATTTGTGGATGGCAGCTCCTTTATCAACCCTCAAGGAAACAGACAGGCAGGATATGCAGTAGTTACCTGCTCCACAGTTTTAGAGGCAAAACCCCTACCACAAGGGACCACATCACAGCAGGCAGAACTCACTGCATTAACCAAGGCACTCCTACTATCAAAAGGAAAAACAGTAAACATATACACAGATTCTAAATATGCTTTTCTAATCGCACACACCCATTCAGTCATCTGGAAAGAGAGAGGGTTTTTAACCACCGGCGGTATCCCTATTATTAACAAAAACCAAATACTCAAACTACTGGATGCACTGTCGGCACCTTCCAAGGTAGCCATTATACATTGTAAAGGGCACCAAACTTCATCCAACCCGGTAGCAGCTGGCAACAATTTCGCTGACGTCACTGCCAAGTCAGCCGCCGGATTTTCCATCCCTAAGCCTCTGTCTGCCTGTTTTCTCTCCCCCCAGTATGTCCCTAATTACACTCAGGAAGAAAAGGCTAAGCTCAGTATGCCCCTAATTACACTCAGGAAGAAAAGGCTAAGCTATTACAAAATCCAACAGCCAAACTAACTACAGGTGACTGGATATATATTGATAACAAACTAGTTATTCCTGAAACACAACTCCATACCATTCCAACAGACATACATAATTCTTTACATATAGGACCCAAAGCCTTATATGATTTCCTAAATCCCCTCCTCCACTGTCCAACACTACAAAAACACTTACTTACAATCAACCAGCAGTGCTCTACCTGCCTAAAGGCAAATCCTCAAGGTGCATTGCGTAATCCCCATCCCAGCCATCAACTCAGAGGACACCAACCAGGTGAAGATTGGCAAATTGATTTTACACATATGCCAAGACATAAAAAATTCAAATACCTCTTAACCCTGGTGGACACCTTTTCAGGGTGGATCGAGGCCTATCCTACCACAGGAGAAACCGCTAACATTGTTGCCTCTATACTCACTGAACATATTATTCCTAGGTTTGGCCTCCCGGTCACTCTTCAATCCGACAATGGTCCAGCATTCATCTCTAAGGTAGTCCAACAGGTGGCAGCCCTCCTACACATCACCTGGAAACTCCACATCCCTTATAGGCCTCAGTCTTCTGGTAAGGTAGAAAAGGCTAACGGACTCATCAAACAGCAGCTCACCAAACTCTCAATCAAAACCGGCAATCGTGGGTAACTCTCCTTCCCTTGGCCCTGACCCTGCTGCGGGCAGCACCTCGAAGCCCAACAGGCCTCAGTCCGTTTGAATTAGTCTACGGACGGCCCCTAACCCTCCAACAAATACCTTCCCTGCCAGCCCCTTTGGTGAACTACCTCCCGTATCTCACTCTTCTCAGACAACTCCTAAGACAACACGCTGAGTTAGCACACCCTCCTCCAACAGACGCCTACAACCCACATCTCTCCCTCAGTCCCGGAGACCAAGTATACATAAAAGATATCCAAGCCAAAGACTTACAGCCCAGGTGGAAAGGCCCATACATTGTCCTGTCTACACATACAGTAGCAAAACTCCTAGGACACACGCATTGGATTCATATTTCCCAGCTAAAAAGGGCCCCTACCGGGAACAATCAGTGGACATCAGTTCAACTTTCCCCCACTCGCCTCAAACTTACAAAACTTTCTTAACTAGTTCATGCTCCCTGATCCCTGGCGCTTAGCTCGCTTTCTCACCATCCTCTACATAAACCCATCAGACTTTCAATACATAACCCCAGACCCATATCTACCTCTAGACAATTGTGACTACGCTGAAAATGAAGTCTCATTTTATACTTATATTGCTGTTTCACTCATACACTCAGACCTTTGCTAGTCCGCCTACTGTATGGCAATTTTTTTCTCATCACTGAAACTTGGCCACAAGACAGCCGAACACACTCAGTAGCACATAGTTCTGCCAGTTGTCTTCGTTAAGGCTATCAAACTTCTCTCCGCACAATAGAGACCCCTTTCTCATGGCTCACACTTATCCGCCAAAGGCTAAACTTAACCTACACTGTGAATATAACCAATCTCTCCCACTGCTTCTTCTGTGAGGCTCTAGAAGGCCCCCGCCTAGTGGCAGCCCCCTGCCCAGGGCCTTCAACACAACTGGTCAAACATCCCACAATTCACTCACACTCCAGGCGCCACTATACCAAAATCCAAATATCCCAATCCTTCCTTTCCATTATTCAACTCCAAATTCATCCTGAGGTAATCATACTCAGGCACCCAATGGAGGCTAAACAGCCCCCATTGAAGGCTATTTCTTGTGCAACTGGTATCTCTCTTTAAACTCTTAACCATACAGCCATTAACTGATCCCTCTATGTCCCCGTGTCCTTGGTCCCCAGTCTAACTTTATACAGCCAGGCAGAAGTAGCAGAGATTTTCCAGCAACTTTCCATGCCACTACGCCACTTCCGTCAAAAACGGGCTGTTTTCCTCCCTCTAGTTATTGGAATCAGCTGAAAGCCTGGCCTCCCTGCAGCGCCAAACTACCTCAATAGCCCAAGTAGCTGCCCAAAACAGGCAAGCCCTAGGCTTGTTTACAGCTGAAAAAGGAGGCACTTGTCTCTTCCTTGGAGAAGAGTGCTGTTATTATGTTAGCAAGTCAGGCCTAGTAGACACTAACATTCAAACCCTCAATAAAATAAAAAAAAACTGAGATATAGAACCTTAATACCCCAACCTTGCCGGGACCTTCCTTCTGGGTTTTGCCCATATTCCAACAAATGCTTCCATACCTCGTTGCTATACTAGTACTGTGCCTTATTTTATTCTTCATCCGTACGTCCAAATGCCAACCATGGGCCCCGACCTTAACAGCGCCCCTTAACAGCAGGAAGTAGCCAGACAGACCACAGCGCCCATTTATCACTATTATCAATAAAAGGTTGGACTGTTTGTATGAATGGAGGCAAGATGGTGCACTTCCGGGTTCTTCATCCCCCCAACGTTTCCCGCACGTGCGAAAATGCAGCCGGCGACCCGGGAAGGTGCAGACCAACTAGGCATGTGCCAGGTGATGTCAATCTGAAGAGACCAAGATTTACCTGGTCGCACCTGCGGAACACCCCCCAACACGCCCGCGCCCCGCCTATTGCCCTCCCACTCCTAGAAAAGCCGCTCCGGAGGATCGCCAGGCGCAGACTTCCCAGCTTCCCCACTGCGGTCGGTTCCCCACTGCGGTCGGGACTATTGGAACTCCGTCCGAGAGCTGCACGGGTGACTCTGGGGGCCTCATTTGTCAGGGGCCAACAGACCTCTCCCTACCCACCTTCTTCCCTTGAAGCTAGGTGACCAAAATAAACTTGCAGTTTTGCTCCTACACTTGCCTACTCACTGGTTCTTTTGTGCCTGCTCTGGTGGTCTTAGAAAAACAAAACAACAACTACCCAAGCCATTTGTAACAAGCCAACTAAAAGTGAATCCTCTGTAGACGCAGCAACCTTGTGACCAATCTACCACCTCTGCCTATTACAAATGAAGAGGTCATCCTATGAATATGGGATCTTTGCCTCTTGTAACCAGTTTATATAAACGTGAAGAGGTTTTCGTTCAATGAAATTTTCAAAAACCAATGCAAAACAAAACTACATTGTGCCCATTGTCAATGTTTCCATTTTAAAATAACCCTGGAAATATGTAGCAGAAGAGTTAGGCAAAAATATATTGTTTAAAGCCATTGAAATTGAAGACAAGTAAAAGTTGCTGTTTGCAGATCATATAATATTATATATTTTTAAAAAACCATAAACGGTAAATTTAAGGCCAGGCACAGTGGCTCACGTCCGTAATCCCAACACTTGGGGAGGCCAAGGCAGGCAGATCACCTGAGGTTAGGAGTTCAAAACCAGCCTGGCCAATATGGTAAAACCTTGTTTCTACTGAAAACAGAAAAATTAGCCACACATAGTGGCGGGCGCCTACCGTCCCAGATACTCAAGAGTCTGAGGCAGGAGAATCACTTGAACCTGGGAGGCAGAGGTTGCAGTGAGCCAAGATCACACCACTGCACTCCAGCTTGGGCAACAGAGCAAGACTCCATCTCAAAGAAAAAGAATATATTTTAGCCTAAAATATTAACTCCATGCTTCAGAAATATAAATTTTCTTGTTTCACCTAAGTTGTACCTTAAGAAATGCAATGAGACAGACAACAACATAAAAATAGTGGGGGACTTTTATAGTTTACTACAGCATTAGACAGGTCATCATGAGAGAAAGTCAAAGAAACAAACAAACAAAAATCAATGGGCTTAAACTATACCTTAGAACAAACGGACTTAATAGATCTTTACAGAATATTCTACCTAGCAACTGCAGAATATACATTCTTTTCATCAGCACATAAAACATTCTTCAAGATAGACCATATGATAGGTCACAAGACAAGTCTGATTTTTTTGTTGTTGTTGTTACAGAGTGTGGGGAAAAGAAAGAGAGATCAGCCTGTTACTGTGTCTATATAGAAGGAAGTAGACATAAGAGACTCCATTTGGTTCTGTATTTGAGATGCTGTTAATCTGTGACCCTACCCCCAACCTTGTCCTTGCAAGAGACATGTGCTGTGGTGACTCAAGGCTTAATGGATTTTGGGCTCTGCAGGATGTGCTTTGTTAAACAAGTGCCTAAAGGCTGCTTGCTGGTTAAAGGTCATCACCATTCTCTTAATCTCAAGTAAGAGAAAAGCATTTGTCTCCTGCCCATCCCTGGGCAATGGAACATCTCTGTGTAAAACCCGATTGTATGCTTTGTTTACTGAGCAAGGAGAAAACCGCCTTTAGGAATAAGGTGGGACTTGCTGAAGCAATGCTGCTAAAAGGTTTATGGAGAGTTTGCATATGCATCTCAAGGCACAACATTTTCCTTTAAACTTATTCATGTCACGGAGATTTTTGTTCATATGTCTTATTGCTGATTTCCTCCCTACAATGATCCTATTGTCCAGCCACTCCCTTATCTTTTTGATGGTAAAGATAATTATCAATAAATATTAAGGGAACTCAGAGGTCAGGGCCAGCATGGGTCCTCTGTAAGCTGAGCGCTGGCCCCCGGGGCCCCACTTTTCTTTCTCTATATTTTGTCTCTGTGTCTTATTTCTTTTCTCAAGTCTCTCGTTCCACCTAACGAGAAACACCCACAGGTGTGGAGGGGCAGGCCACCCCTTTAACAGAGTCTCACTCCATCACCAAGGCTGGAGTGCAATGGTGCAATTTTAGCTCACAGCAACTTCTGCCTCCCAGGTTCAAGGGATTCTCCTGCCTCAGCCTTCCAAGTAGTTGGGATTACAGGCACATGCTGCCATGCATGCCTGTTTTGTATTTTTAGTAGAGATGGGGTTTCACCATGTGGGCCAGGCTGCTTTTGAACTTCTGACCTCAGGTTATCTGCCTGCCTTGGCCTCCCAAAGTACTGGGATTAAAGCGTGAGCCACCATACCCAGTCCCTGAATAAATTAAACAATATCAAAATTTTATCAAGTACTGTCTTAGACCACAGTGGAATAAAATTAGAAATCAATTCCAATAGGAACACTCAAAACCATACAAATACATGAAAATTAAATAACCTGCTCCTGAATGACTGTTGGATCCACAATGAAATCAAGATGGAAATTAAATAACTATTTAAACTGAATAATAGTGACACAACATATGAAAACCTCTGGGATACAGCAAAAGCGGTGCTAAGAGGAAAGTTCATAGCATTAAATACACACATCAAAAAGTTCAAAAAACCACAATGAACAACCTAAGATTACACCTCAAGGAACAAGAGAAACAAGAACAAACCAAACCCAGCAGGAGAAAAAAAAAAAAAAAAAAAAAAAAAAAAAACATCAGAGTAGAACTAAATAAAATTGAAACTTAAAAAATATAAAAGATAGATGGGCACAGTGGCTCAAGCCTGTAATCCCAGCACTTTGGGAGGCCGAGACGGGCGGATCACGAGGTCAGGAGATCGAGACCATCCTGGCTAACACAGTGAAACTCCGTCTCTACTAAAAAATACAAAAAACTAGCCGGGCGAGGTGGCGGGCGCCTGTAGCCCCAGCTACTCAGAGGCTGAGGCAGGAGAATGGCATAAACCCGGGAGGCGGAGCTCGCAGTGAGCTGAGAACCGGCCACTGCACTCCAGCCCGGGTGACAGAGAGAGACTCCGTCTCAAAAAAAAAAAAAAAAAAAAAAAAAAAAAAATATATATATATATATATATATATATATATATATATATATATAAGATAAATAAAACAATAAACTAGTTATTTGAAAAGATAAACCAAATTGATAGACTATTGGTGAGATTAACCCAGAAAAGCAGAAGGAAGATCCAAATATGCTCAATTAGAAATAAAAGATCATTCAAAGTTTTTGGCCAGGCGCGGTGGCTCAAGCCTGTAATCCCAGCATTTTGGGAGGCCGAGATAAGCAGATCACGAGGTCAGAAGATTGAGACCATTCTGGCTAACACAGTGAAACCCCGTCTCTACTAAAATATACAAAAAAACTAGCCAGGTGTGGTGGCCAGAGCCTGTAGTCCCAGCTCCTTGGGAGGCTGAGGCAGGAGAATGGTGTAAGCCTGGGAGGCAGAGCTTGCAGTGAGCCAAGATCCGGCCACTGCACTCCAGCCTGGGCAACAGAGCGAGACTCCATCTCAGAAAAAAATAAAAATAAAAATAAAGTAATAAAAGATCATTCAAAGCTACTATGAATACCTTTACATGCTCAAACTAGAAAACCTAGAGGAGTTCCATAAATTCCTGGAAATATACAACCCTCCTAAATTAAACCAGGAAGAAATAAAAACTCTGAACAGACCAATAACAAGTAGCAATATTAAACTAGTAATAAAAAATTGCCGCTGGGTGCAGTGGCTCATGCCTGTAATCCTAGACTTTGGTAGGATGAGGCGGGTGGATCACTTGAAGTCAGTCTGCTAGGGATGCAGAGATGATTTCACATAGGTAAGTCAATACATGTTATCCACCAAATAAACAGAATTAAAACCAAAAATTATATGATTATCTCAAAATACACAGAAAAATCATTTGGCAAAATCCAGCATCCCTTTATGATTAAAATCCTCAGCAAAATTGGGATAGAGGGAACATATTGTAAAGTCATAAAAGCCATCTATGACAGGCTGGGTGCCGTGACTCATGCCTGTAATTCCAGTACTTTGGGAGGCAGAGGTGGGCAGATCACCTGAGGTTAGGATTTTGAGATCAGTCTGGCCAACATGGTGAAACCTCATCTGTACAAAAATACAAAAATTAGCCAGGAATGATGGCGGGTGCCTGTGGTCCCAGCTACTGGGGAGGCTGAGTCCCGGAGGTGGAAATTGCAGTGAGCGGAGATTGTGCCATTGCATTCCAGCGTGGGCGACAGAGCAAGACTCCGTATGAAAAAAAAAAAAAAAAAACTATCTATGATAAACAGCCAACATTACACTGAACGGGAAAAAGTTGGAAGGATTTTTTTCTGAGAACACAACAAGACAATAATGGCCACTCTCACCACTTCTATTCAACATAGTAATGGAAGTCTTAGCCAGAGCAATTAGAGTAAAGCAAAAAATAAACAGCATCTAAATTGGTAAAGAGGAAGTCAAATTGTCACTGCTTATCAATGAAATAATTGTATAGCTGGGAAACCCTAAACACTCATCTCAAAAGCTTTTAGGGCTGGGTACAGTGGCTCAAGCCTGTAATCCCAGCAGTTGGGGAGGTGGAGGCAGGTGGATTACCTGAGGTCAGGAGTCCAAGACCAGCCTGGCCAACGTGGTAAAACCCCGTCTCTACCAAGAATACAAAAATTAGCCGGGTGTGGTGGCAAGTGGCTGTAATCCCAGCTACTAGGGAGGCTGAGACAGGAGAATCACTTGAACCCAGGAGGCAGATGTTGCAGTGAGCTGAGATCATGCTACTGCACTCCAGCCTGGGCGACAGAGTAAGACCTTGTCTCAAAAAAAAAAAAAAAAAAAAAAAGAAAAGAAAAGAAAAGAAAAGAAAAGAAAAAGCTTTTTGATACATAAATTCAGTAAAATTTCAGGATACAATATCAATGTGCACAGATTAGTGGCACTGGTGTACACTAACAGTGACCAAACTAGGAATTAAATTAAGAACTCGACTCATTTAAAAATAGCTGCCAAAAAAATAATAATTAGGAATATGTATAACCAAGGTGGTGAAAGATCTCTACAAGAAAAATTACAAAATGTTGCCAAAAGAAATCACAGACAATGGAAACAAATGGAAACATATTTCATGCTTATGGATGGGTAGCAATCCTACTGCAACAATGATAAACCTACCAAAAGCAGTCTGCAAATTCAATGTAATTTCCATCAAAATAGCATTATTATTCTTCACAGAACTAAAAAAAAAAATCCTAAAATTTATATAAAATAAAAAGAGAGCCTCCATAGTTAAAGCAAGAAAAAAAAAACCATCAAAACCAAAAACATACACAAAAAAATCTGAAGGCATCACATTATCTGACTTCAAACTATACTACAAGGGTATAGTTACCAAAACAGCATTGTATGGGTATAAAAATAGACATTTAGACCAATGAAACAGAATAGCGAAACCAGAAATATACCCAAATACTTACAGCCAACTGATCTTTGACAAAGTAAACAAAGATATAAAGTGGGGAAACAACACCCTATTCAATAAATGGTGCTGGCATAATTGGGAAGCCACATATTGAAGAATGAAACTGGGTCTTCGGCTGGGCACAGAGGGTCATACCTGTTATCCCAGCCCTTAGGGAGGTTGAAGTGGGTGGATCACGAGGTCAGGAGTTCAAGACCAGCCTGGCCAAGATGGTGAAACCCCATCTCTACTAAAAATACAAAAAAAAATTAGCTGGGTATGGTAGCAGGTGCCTGTAATCCCAGCTACTCGGGAGGCTGAGGCAGAGAATTGCTTGAACCTGGGAGGCAGAGCCGAGATCATGCCACTGCACCCCAGCCTGGGACCAGAGCAAGACTCCATCTCAAAAAAAAAAACAAATGGATCTTCATCGCTCACCTTATAAAAAAATTAACTCAAGATGGAGCAAATACTTTAATCTAAGACTGGAAACTACCCGAATTCTAAAGCATTGGAAAAACTCTTCTAGACATTGACTTGGGCAAAGAGTGCACGACCAAGAACCCCAAAGCAAATGCAACAAAAACAAAGACAGATGGGACTTAAACAATTCTCAAAAGAAGCTATACAAATGGCCAACGACAACAACAAAATACTGAACATCACTGATGATTAATGATCAGGGAAATGCAAATCTAAAGCACAATGTGATACCACCTTACTCTTGCAGGAATGACCATAATTGGCTGGTCATGGTGGCTGATGCCTGTAATCCCAGCACTTTGGGAGACCAAGACTGGTGGATCACCTGAGGTCAGGAGTTCCAGAGGAGCCTGGCCAACATGGTAAAACCCCGCCTCTACTAAAAATTCAAAAATTAGCAGGGTGTGATGGCTTATGTCTGTAATCCCTGCTGCTCCCGAGGCTGAGGCTGGAGAATCGCTTGAACCCGGGAGGCGGAGGTTGCAGTGAGCCGAGATCGCACCACTGCACTCCAGTCTGGGCGAGAGAGCGAGACTCCATCTCAAAAACAAACATACAAACAGAAAAGACCATAATTAAAACATCAAAAAATGGACCGGGCAAGGTGGCTCATGCCTGTAATCACAGCAAACTCCCTCTCGAAAAAAAAAAAAAAAAAAAAAAGAAAGAAAGAAAAGGAAAGAAGGGATAAAACCACAAATATTGTGTGTCCTCACTTATGGGTGGGAGCTAAGCTATGAAGATGCAAAGGCATAAAAATTATATAATGGGGCCAGGCGCGGTGGCTCACGCTTGTAATCCCAGCACTCTGGGAGGCCGAGGCGGGCGATCACCTGAGGCCAGGAGTTCAAGACCAGCCTGACCAACATGGAGAAACCCTGACTCTACTAAAAATACAAAATTAGCCGGGCATGGTGGCGCATGCCTGTAATCCCAGCTACTCGGGAAGGCTGAGGCAGGAGAATTGCTAGAACCTGGGAGGCGGAGGTTGCGGTGAGCCGAGATCGTTCCGTTGTACTCCAGCCTGGGCAACAAGAGCGAAACTCCGTCACAAAAAAAAAAAAAAAAAAAAAAAAAAAAAAAAAAAAAAATTTAAAAATTAAAAAGAATTATATAATGGACTCTGGGCACACAGCAGGAAGGGTGGGAGAGGGAATGAGGGATGAGAGACTACATATTGGATACAGTGCACACTGCTTGGGTGATTGGTGCACCTAAATCTCAGAAATCACCACAAAAGAACTTATCCATGTAACCAAATACTATCTGTACCCAAAACTACTGAAATATAACAATTTAAGACAAAAATAAAACCCCCAAAGCCCCGTAAGTTGAAGTTTATATGCTTTGACTTTTTTTTCCAGAAGTGGTCTCACTCTGTCACCCAGAATGGAGAGCAGTGGCTTGATCAGGGCTCACTGCAACCACAACCTCCTGGACTCAGGCAGTCCTCCTACTTCTGCCCCTGAATAACTGGTACTACAGGTTCAGGCCACCAAGCTAAATTGGCTGGGTGTGGTGGTGGGCGCCTCGACTCCCAGCTACTCAGGAGGCTGAGACAGAAGAATCGCTTGAACCCAGGAAGCGGAGGTTGCAGTGAGCTGAGATCATGCCATTGCACTCTGGCCTGGCTGGCAGAGCAACATCTGTCTTAAAAAAAAAAAAAAAAAAAAAAAAAAAAAAAAAAAAAAAAAGATTAAAGATTGTTTCAAGTTAAAAAAATAGTCTAATAAAATAAAATAGAAAAAGTTAAAAAATTATAAGAGATTATAAAGCTGGGCGCCGTGGCTCAAGCCTGTAATTCCAGCACTTTGGGAGGCCGAGGTGGGCGGATTGCCTGAGGTCAGGAGTTTGAGAGCAGCCTGGCCTCAACATGGTGAAACCCTGTTTCTATTAAAAAAAAAATCAAAAATTAGCCAGGCGTGGTGGCAGGCGCCTGTAATCCCAGCTTCTGGGCAGACTGGGGCAGCAGAGGTGCACCCCGGAGGTGGAGCTTTCAGTGAGCCGAGATCGCGCCACTGCACACCAGCCTGGGTGGCAGAGGGAGACTCTGTCTCAAACAAACAAACAAACAAACAAACAAACAAAGAGATTATTAAATATAAGTGAAAATCTAGAGTGTTCAAAAATGACAAATTTGATGGATTTATTTATAAGGTTTTACTAAAATTAGGTTGAGTTTTTTTTGTTTTGTTTTTTGAGATGGCGTTTCACTCTTGTTGCCCAGGCTGAAGTGCAGTGGCCCGATCTCGGCTCACTGCAACCTCCACCTCCTGGGTTCAAATGATTCTCCTGCCTTAGCCTCCTGAGTAGCTGGGATTACAGACACCCACCAACACACCAGACTCATTTTTGTATTTTTAGTGGAGAAGGGGTTTCACCAGGTCGACCAGGCTGGTCTTGAACTTCTGACCGCAGGTGATCCACCCGCCTCGGTCCCCCAAACTGATGCTGTTAAAGGAGTAAACCATCGCGCCCAGCCTTCGGTATTGATAATACGCTCTTAGTAAAGTAAAAATTGATTTACTCTTGAACAAAAAATTATGTATTATTAACATGACAGTAAACTATATTTGTTCACATTTCGAATACATTTAAAAAGAGAGTAAAGAAGAGAAAGAATTTTCCCATGCTCTGGGGTGGGCCTGGCTAAGCTCAGGGAGGCAGCCCTGCCTGAAAAGGCTGCAGCCTTTTCTTATCAGAAGCATCTGAGAACATCTTCTGTCACTCAGGGCCCGAAGGGGCGGGGCCTTAAACGTCATCCAATCAGGGACGCTGGGCTGGGACCGTCCAATCAGGCATGCAGCTGGAGCAGACAGCGCGGCTTCCGGGATGTGGTCGGACCTTTGGCTCTCACCGCAGTCGGAGGTCAAGGTGTTGTGCTTACTGCTGTGTGTCCTCTGCACCTAGAGGCCCAGGTTCTGTGGTCTTGTGACCTGCAGGTATTGGGAGATCCACAACTAAGTCGCCAGGACCTCCTGGAAGCCTAGAAATGGTGAGTGTGCCGGGTCCGACATCCGGAGAGAGTGGCCGGGGCTGGTTGGAACCGGTGGGAAGTGGCTGTGGCGGGACTCAGGCTTCCCCACAGTAAGCTCCACAATCTGTGCCCCGAGTTCTCCTTGCCTAGCTCCACCTCAGTCCGCTTCAGCCATAAGATGGCGGCTGCGCTGACACCCGGCCTCCGGGCGTCCTGTCTCTAACCTGCGCTGTGACTGTGCCCTGGCCTGGAGACCTTTTCGGGCAGCTCTGCACCCGCAGCGCAGAGTCTCTCCCAGATGTGCAGTGACCATGGGAGCGTCGTCAGAGGAGAATCCTGACTCCGCGTGTGGGTTCATGAATGGAAAGAGCTTTGGTCCGTGAGGTTCCCAGCTCCTGTTTTCTCCTGTTAAAAATTTACGGAAGTCACCCCACAAATATTAAAGAATTTATCCAAAGAGTGATTCCAAAATTGTAGAGCACCCAGCTTGGGTTGTAGTTTATGGTCTATTGAAGGGATTTGACAGAAGAGTTTTATAAGGCGCATAATGAAGAAAACCAAATTCAATAATTGGTTAGGTACAGTTACGTAGTTTCTTAGTTTGTACTATCAAGATGGAAGTTTCTTGATTATGTAGTCAGAGATTAATTGGCAGTTTATAGTTTGTTAAGCCTGAAATTTTTTCCCCAATATAGTAATTTACAAAAAATGTATTTGAATTAGTTTGTTTTTTTGAGATAAAGCCTCGCTCTGTCGTCCAGGCTGGAGTGCAATGGCGCCGTCTGGGCTCACTGCAGTCTCCACCTACCAGGTTCAAGTGATTCTCCTGACTTAGCCTCCCAAGTAGCTGGGATTACAGGCATGCGCCACCACGCCCCGTTAACTTTGTTTATTTTTATTTTTATTTTTTGAGACGGAGTCTGGTTCTGTCCCCCAGGCTGGAGTGCAGTGGCGCGATCTCGGCTCACTGCAAGCTCCGCCTTTCGGGTTTACGCCATTCTCCTGCCTCAGCCTCCCGAGTAGCTGGGACTACAGGCGCCCGGTACCTCGCCCGGCTAGTTTTTTGTATTTTTTAGTAGAGACGGGGTTTCACCGTGTTAGCCAGGATGGTCTCGATCTCCTGACCTCGTGATCCGCCCGTCTCGGCCTCCCAAAGTGCTGGGATTACAGGCTTGAGCCACCGCGCCCGGCCAATTTTTCTATTTTTCCTAGAGACGGGGTTTCGCGGTGTTAGCCAGGATGGTCTCGATCTCCTGACCTTGTGATCCGCCAGCCTCGGGCTCCCAAAGTGGTGGGATTACAGGCGTGAGCCACCATGCCCAGCCATCTTTGTATTTTTAATAGAGACGGGGGTTTCACCATGTTGATCAGGCTGGTCTCGAACTCTTGACCTCGTGTTTCACCCGCCTCGGCCTCCCAAAGTGCTGGGATTACAGGCTTGAGCCACCGCGCCCGGCCTCTGCATCAATTTTCTAAGAATAATGATCTCCAGCTTCATTCCGTGTTGCTGCAAAGGACATAATCTTTTTTTTTTTTTTCTTTCTTTCTTTTTGTTTTTTTGTTTTGTTTTATGGCCGCACAGGATTTCATGATTTCGTGATGTTTATGTACCATTATTTGTTTGTTTTGAGATGGAGTCTCGCTATGTCACTCATGTTGGAGTACAGTGGTATGATCTCAGTTCACTGCAACCTCCACCTCCCAGGTTCAAGCAATTCTTCTGCCACAGCCTCCTGAGTAACTAGGATTACAGGCGTGTGCCACAGCACCCAGCTAATTTTTGTATTTTTAGTATAGACGGAGTTTTACCATGTAGGCCAGGCTGGTCTCAAACTCCTGACTTCCAGTGATCCATCGCCTTGGCCTCCCAAAGTGTTGGAATTATAGGTGTGAGCCATTGCACCTGGCCCATATTTTGTTTCTATTAAGTTTTTTATATTTTGCTATATTTGGAGACAGGGTCTCACTCTTTTTCCCAGGCTGGAGTGCAGTGGTGTGGTCTTGGCTCACTGAAACCTCAACCTCTCAGGCTCAAGCTATCCTCTTCTACCTAAGCTTCCCAAGTAGCTAAGAATAAAGGTTTGTGCCACCATGCCTAGCTAAGTTTTCTTTTTGTATTTTATTTTATTTTTTTTTATAGATGGGATTTTGCCATGTTGTCCATGCTGGTCTCAAACTCCTGAGCTCAGGCAATCCACCTGGCTCGGCCCCCAAAGTGCTGGATTACAGGCATGTGCCATCATATAACCATACCATATTTTCTTTATCCAGTCTACCAGTGATAGGCATTTAGACTGATTCCATGTCTTTGCTATTGTGAATAGCGCTGCAATGAATGTGATTGTGCATGTGTCTTTAAAATAGAATAATTTGTATATTTTTAGGTATATACCCAATTGTGAGGTTACTGGGTCAAATGGTAATTTTGTTTTTAGTTTAGTGAGGAATCACCACACTGCTTTTCACAATGGTTGAATTATAATAATGACCATTCTCACTGGTTTGAGATGATTTCTTATTGTGGTTTTCTTTTGCATTTCTCTAGTGATTAGTGATGAGCATTTTTTTATATGCTTGTTAGCCACATGTTTGTCTTCTTTTGAAGACAAGCCACTTTTTCATGTTTTTTATCTTCTTTTAAGTGAGGTTTTTTTTTCCTTGTAAACTTGTCTTAGTTCCTAGGGGATTCTGGATAGCAGACCTTTGTCAGAAGCATAGTTTGCAAATATTTCTATTATTCTGTAGGTTGTCACTTTACTGTGTTGATACTTTCCTTCGCTGTGAAAAAGATCATTAATTTAATTAGGTCCCATTTGTCAATTTTTGCTTTTGTTGCAATTACTTTTGATATCTTCATCATGAAATCTTTGCCAGTTTCTATGTCTAGAATGGCACTTCTTACCTTCTAGGGTTTCTTTTTTTATATACTTAATTTTTAAGATTAACATTTAAGTCTTTCATTTACCTTGAGTTCAGCAGTATGACCATTTTATGATAGTGATCTTTTTTATTCATGAGCATAAAGTAGTGTTCCATTTGTTTGTGTCATCTCTGGCTTCTTTAAGCATTGTTTTGTAATTCTTGTCATAGAGATCTTTTACCTTTCTGGTTATCTGTATTTCTAGATATGTTATTCTTTTCTGTGGCAGTGTGAATGGGATTGTATTTTCCATTCAGATTTGGCCTAGATGTTCTTGATATATAGGGTTGCTACTAATTTTTGTACATTTCTTTTGTATCCTGAGACTTTACTCAAGTTGTCAGTTTAAAGAGCTTTTCTGCTGAGAGTATATGGGTTTCCAGATGTAGAATCATGTTGTTTGCAAATAGGGATAGTTTGACTTTCTCTCTTTTTGTTTGGATGCCTTTTATTTTTATCTTTTGCCTGATTGCTCTGGCTAAGATTTCCAATTTTATGCTGAATAGGACTGTTGAGAGAAGGCTTCCTTGTCTTGTGCCAGTTATCAAGAAGGAATGCTTACAGGTTTTGTCCATTCGGTATGTTGGCTGTTTGTTTGTCATAGATAACTTACTATTTTGATGTATGTACCTTCAGTGCCTAGTTTGTTGAGGGTTTTTAACATGAAAAATGTTAAATTTTATTGAAAGCTTTTTGTGCATCTATTGAGATAGTCTTGTGGTTTCTCTGTTTAATTTCGTTTATGTGATGAATCACATTTATTGATTTGTGTATGTTGAACAAACCTTGAATTCCCAAAACAAACCGTAGTTTATCACAGTGGGTTAGCTTTTTGATAAGCTGTGGGATTTGGTTTGCCAGTAGTTTGTTGACGATTTTTTTTTTTTTTTTTGAAATGGAATCTTGCTGTGTCACCCAGGCTGGAGTGCAGAGCATGATCTTGGCTCACTGCAACCTCTGCCTCCCAGGTTCAAGTGATTCCCCTGTCTCAGCCTCTTGAATAGCTGGGCTTACAGGTGTGTGCTACCACACCCAGCTGGTTTTTTTGTGTTTTTAGAAGAGAGGGGGTTTCATCGTGTTGGCCAGGCTGGTCTTGAACTCCTGACCTCAGGTAATCAGCCCATCTTGGCCTCCCAAAGTGCTGAGATTACAGGCATGAGCCACTGGGCCCAGCCGTTTGTTGAAGATTTTGGCATCAGTGTTCATCAAGGATATTGGCCTGAAGTTGCCTTTTTTCTGTTTTATCTCTGTTAGATTTTGGTATCAGAATGATGCTGTTCTTACATAATGAGTTGGAGAGGAGTTTCTTCTTTTTAATCTTTTGATTTTGTTTTAGTAGAAATAATTTAATCTTTTGAAATTGTTTTAGTAGAAATAATATCAGTTTCTATTTGTACATCTGTTAGAATTCAGCTGTGAATATGTCTGGTTCTGAGCTTTATTTGATTGGTAGGTTATTTATTACTCATTCAATTTTTTGAGCTTTTTTTTTATTTAAAGAATAAAGTAAGTTCTTCCCAGATATTTGTTTTATATATCAGAGGCTTTAATTATATTCTACAAGATTTTTTTTTTTTTAATTTAGCAAGGTAAGACTATTCTTTTTTTTTTTTTCTTTGAGACGGAGTCTCACTCTGTTGCCCAGGCTGGAGTGCAGTGGCCGGATCTCAGCTCACTGCAAGCTCCACCTCCTGAGTTTATGCCATTCTCCTGCCTCAGCCTCCCAAGTAGCTGGGACTATAGGCGCCCACCACCATGCCCGGCTAGTTTTTGTATTTTTTAGTAGAGATCGGGTTTCGCTGTGTTAGCCAGGATGGTCTCGATCTCCTGACCTTGTGATCCGCCCATCTCGGCCTCCCAAAGTGCTGGAATTACAGGCTTGAGCCACCCGCCCGGCCAATTTTTTGAGCTTATCTATCTATTAAGGGCTTTGATGTTTTTGTGTGTATTCAGTCTTGGGAGGATGTACTTGTTCCAGAATTTTTTTGTTTCTTCTAGAGTTTTGTTTTGGTTTTTATGTGCATAGCATATTCATACAGACAGCAGTATATATATTTTTTGTTTTATTTGCTTATGTGCATAGTATATTCATAGACTTCAGTATATTTTTGTGGGGTCAGTGGTAATGTCTTTTTTTCTCATTTCTAATTGTGTTTATTTGTATCTTCTTCATTAATCTAGCTAGTAGTTTATTTACCTTTTTTTAAAAAAATAGATTTAATGCCTGGATTTCTTGATATTTTGTAGATTTCATGTCTAAATCTTCTTCAGTTCAGATCTGATTTTGGTTATTTATTGTCTTTTGCTAGCTTAGGGGCTTATTTGCTTTTGTCTGCTCTCAGTCTTTTGTTTATGATGTCAGGTTGTTAAACTGAGATCTAACTTTTTGATGTGAGGATTTAATGCTATACATTTTTATTTTAACGCTGTCTTAGCTGTATTGCAGGGTTTCTGGTATATTGTATTTTTGTTCTTTCTTGTTTCAAAAGACTTCTTGATTTCTGCTTTAATATCATTATTTACCAAAAAGTTATTCAAGTGTAGGCCATTTAATTTTTATTTTATTGTATGGTTTCCAGTTGTTTTATTGCTATTGAATTATATTTTTCTTAAGCTGTAGTCTGTGTGTGTGGTTTGTATCATTTTGGAATTTTTGAATTTGCTGAGAATAGTTTTATTTCTGATTGTGTGATCAATTTTAGAGTATGTGCCATGTGGTAATGAGAAGAATGCATATTATGGTATTTTTAGATGAAGAGTTCTGGTGATGTCTATTAGGACTATTTGGTCGAGTGTTGAGTTCAGGTCCTAATATTGTTATTAATTTTCTCCTTCAATGATCTGTCCATTAGTGCCTGTGAGATGCAGATTCTAAGTCTCTTCATAGGTCTCTAAGAACTTGCTTTATTCATGTGAACCCATGGATTTTTTTTATAACACCTTTCTCTCTTCTTCTTTTCCCCCCGTAAGCATCCTTTCAAGTGCACACAGTGTGCAAAATTCAGATGTCCAAGAGTTCAAGAACTTGTCCAGAGACTTGGCTGTTGTAAGAGAAAATATAAATTTGCAATAAGAGGCTTTATTCTCGTATGTGAAAATAAGGAAGGATAACTTTCTGATTTTTAAAAAAAGGTTTAGATTATATGTATCTATTTCCTCTGCTTTTTGAAATATATCTAAATCATATTAACAATGAACAACCTTTTGTCATTCTTTTTGACTCAGAATTGTCTTTATCTGGGACCTGAGATTCATTGCTTTCTTTTTGTCTTCGCAAAAGAATATTTTTTTTATCTGTAGTCTTTAAACTAGACACAGATTTGTTCAGTGTAAACTTCATTTCAAGAGCATTAAAAAGTTGAGCACAAAGATTGAAATAAATTTAGCAATACAGAATAAAATAGACTAAAAGATACTGACTAAGTTCTTTGGCAGAAACCTGATTATCCAAGGTGATTATTTGCAGGCTGACATACTTACACTGCAAAAGCCAGAAGAGGTCAGTGTATAAACTGAACAGTGGAGTCTGTTGTACTTGGGTTACTTCAGTACAGTTAGTGCAGTTATGTGTAGTGTTTGTAGACAACCTGCATTCATATAAATTAAACAGTATTTTCTACAATAGTATGAATATAAGGCCACAATATTTACTTTGATTGAATTCTTTACTTATTTTAATATTGTTATTCATACTTTTGAAATATAGTGTTTTAACTGAATTATAATTCAGATAATTTTTTAAAATCGTACATGCCTTATGACAAGTACATAAAATTAGTCATACTTATGTATTTATATCTGATATCCAAAGAAATTTACCATTAAATTGTTACAGTACCTATTAGTCTGACATGCTTATTAATTTATCCAATAGTAATAGTTATAGGTAAGCATAATTTTAGTGTCATATTTTACCAAATTAGTATGCTGCTATTATGGGACAAATAAAGACAGGTGATATGGCTACCCAAAAACCATAATAGCTGTCCAGTTAGCTATGTTGCAAGCTCTAATATATTCTACTATATTAACACAGATTTCAATTTTTTATAAAAAAGTGCTGGTGGAAGTTGTCAGATATATTCCAATATAGATCTCACATTCAATGGTTAGGAAATAAGAGAGCAGCAGAGATGGAAGATAAATCTTGTAAAATTCTGCTGAGAACTGGGCACGGTGGCTCATGCCTCTAATCCCAGGACTTTGGGAGGCCAAGGTGGGTGGATCACCTAAGGTCAGGAGTTTGAGACCAGCCTGGACAACATAGTGAAACCTTTTCTCTACCAAAAATACAAAATTCGCCAGGTGTGGTGGTGCATGCCTGTAGTCCCAGCTATTTGTGAGGCTCAGACAGGAGAATCCCTTGAACCCAGGAGGCAAAGGTTGCAGTGAGCCAAGATCACACCATTGCACTCCAGCCTGGGCAACAAGAATGAAACTCCATCTCAAAAAAAAAAAAAAAAATTCTGCTGAGAATGTGCCCCCTTTATTCAATAATGCTCATGTTTCTCTTGCTGAGAGTAGCTATGCACTTTGGGTGTTTGGAGAGAAATTCTTCTTAGGGAGGTATTTTCTGGCTGACTTGATCAATCTTATATCCAATCTCAGTTTTTTCTTAAGACATTTTAACTTTTTTCTCTCAATACAGTTTTTCTCAGAACAAGAGCTGTTTTTCTCTCGAATGCATTGTGTGTCTGTTTCAGAAACCCTATTAGTATCCCATGGTGTCTGTGAAAGACGTGGGCTGTCACAGTGAGAACTCTCAGAGCTGTCTCTATCTGGAGTCATGCTGAAACCCAGCAGTATTTTTTTCATGTCACCATTATAAATAAAAACTGAGGCTGAAACACTACTCCCTTTTCTATTATTGTGAAGGTGCAATTCTACCCAGGAGATCTGCAGTCTCTCCTCCTGCTGCTCAGGCTTCACTCTCTGATGTGGCACCAGAGTGCTGCTGTGGCAATTGGGATTCACCTAAGATGTGAGTTTCCAACTGTGAGCCCTGTGCTGTGGGCTGTGCCTCAGTGGCAGATGGTAGGGGTCAAGAGAATACACTGACCACCAGGAGAGGGAAACAGGAGTGCTCAAGCCCAATGCTCGGGGAGTAGAGAGCTATTGCTTTAAAATTTAAATAGCCAAAAAGATAGCACCCGAATCAACAATTTTTGTAGAAGAGTCAAAGCCTACCTTCACCAGACACTGGGGTTCAAGTTGCACAACTAAATCCAGTCATGAAGATGTGAAAAGTTTATTTTGTCATTGATTATAACCATTTAGCATACATGGATGGCCTTCCCAACTACCAGGTGAATTTAGGATGAACTATGTATGACATGGTGCTGTAAATTCTACTTGTAGACGAATTATGGTGATTGTCTTTCTGTCTTTGCAATCTCTTGAGCAGATTGACTGTAATGTCACATTCACATATAATTGTATAATAAAACAGTTTTCTTTCTGTTCTGTTAATGTGGAGTTCCTTTGGGGCTAAAGAAAATTTTGCTTTTAATTATATTTTCCAAACCCAGTCTAGAATTACCAGACATAATGGAAACACATAAGGTACCAACTAAGCTTTACTCTAGATGGGCCTTTTTGGCTTCCAGTCAATTCACAATTTTGCAGTGAAGTGCATGCTGTCCCCTAAATATGCAGGTGGAATTGCGTCTCTGCCTACTTAGTATCTATCATCCTCTGCAGTCACTTTTAGAGAGGCTAGACCAGATTTCTACAAACTTCATAGGTCAGATATTAACCATTTTACCTCTTCCGACGACTTGTGTCTTCAGACCTGAAACTGATTCAGTGACCATCAGGCACTGAAACCCAATCAGAGTAAAATATGTGCATTGAGTAGACCTGTAGACATGAGAATCTCCACTTCTCCCTCCTTCCTCATGCTAAAATGCCCACAAATGTTGAGATAACATTTACCTGAATATTGCTGCTACTTTACCCATGCAGGGCCTGAATTTGCAGCTCCAAATTCTAAATGTAGGTCTTGAGAATTGAGATGAAAAAAAAAAGTTTTTGTCTGAGGAATGCAAGTCCTTTTAGGTATCAAACTCAGAGAGACATTAAAATGAGAGCACAGTCATGTTTCTCTCCCTTTTTTTTTTCAGCTGTATATCTCTTGAAACTGTTCACTGTTGCCCCAAGTAGCTATAAATTAAAGTAATTCCACACTGGACACTACATTCCATATCCTTAACCTTGATGTATATCCAATCAGTCATTAAAGTTATTTCTTTACATAAGTAAGAATTTCTCACAACCAATTTTGTATCAGTGAGCACTCACTGTTACTTTTTCTTGTTTTGCCTTTACAAATCCACTTGTAAGTGCTGCTAATCAAAATGTAGGTTCCAGACAACTTGAATATTTTGTCTCAAGTTAAAATCCTTAAGTTTGACCCAAATAAACTGCTTTTGTTCATGTTGTGTCAGCTTTTTTGTTGTTTTTCTTTGTTTGTTTTTTGAGGCGGAGTCTCACTCTCGCCCAGGCTAGAGTGCAATGGCCAGATCTCAGCTCACTGCAAGCTCCGCCTCCCGGGTTTACGCCATTCTCCTGCCTCAGCCTCCCGAGTAGCTGAGTGGGACTACAGGCGCCCGCCACCTTGCCC
Organism: Rhinopithecus roxellana; assembly: GCF_007565055.1. Taxonomy (NCBI): domain Eukaryota; kingdom Metazoa; phylum Chordata; class Mammalia; order Primates; family Cercopithecidae; genus Rhinopithecus; species Rhinopithecus roxellana. Next base: position 31,037,155 of record NC_044560.1, read on the forward strand.
GGCTAGTTTTTTGTATTTTTTAGTAGAGATCGGGTTTCACCGTGTTAGCCAGGATGGTCTCGATCTCCTGACCTCGTGATCCGCTCATCTCGGCCTCCCAAAGTGCTGGGATTACAGGCTTGAGCCACCGCGCCGGGCCTGTGTCAGCTTTTTTAAGGTAAAATATTATTTAGAATGTTCTAGAGCAGCCTCTATGAGGAAATCTCTCCTTTAATTTCACTTTACTTACTGTAACACCCAAAAATGCAGAGTGAGATTGATTTCACCTAGAATCTGCAAATAAGGTCTGGCTGGCCTCTGCCTGGGATTTACAAGGCAGGGCCGGACTTTGGCTTTAGAATTCATAGAAAACCAACAGGAGGCATTTTCTGCATTGTGAGATATCAACGTAGACATTTTTAATTCCTCTTTTGAGAGTGTGGCTATTTGACCTTTTCACATCTTTTTCATTAACCTGACACAGTCATATGAGAGGCTCCAGGAGTAAATAGAATCTGATGGCAGAATCTGTAAGTGTAAACAAGCATCTTAAGGCCACAAAGTATCCAGAGCCACGACCACAACTATACCTACCTGTAAAATGTGATACTGGAGTAAAGTATTCTTGTCTTTCTACTTACCCAACAGCTAGCAAATCAGGATGGATGAGCCAGGTTCTGGAGTTCAACCAAGGCAGTTCCATTTTTTATTTAGAATCATCCTGAATCTTCTCTGCCTGGCTTGTCATTGGACCATCAGCCCAGGGTCACTGGGAACCCTCTCACAATCACCTGTGAATCTTTGAGACATTTGTGAATGTCCAGAATAGAATTTTATCAGGCTGACAAGAGTGATTAATTCTGCTTCTGTCCCAGTGTGAGAGAAATGAGTCATCTTGTGTTTGTTTTGCCCCTTACACAAGAAGTATCTTTGATTGGTACCCAGATGAGAGTTTTTCCAGTTCCCTGGTACTTGGGTAAAAAATCAGGAGGTCTGGAGGCTCAAACAGATAAACTAATTGCTTCCATTTCATATAGTCATTAAAAAAAAAAATAGATGAAGCAGGCTGGGTGCAGTGTCTCATACCTGTAACCCCAGCACTTTGGGAAGCCAAGATGGATGGATCATCTGAGGTCAGGAGTTTGAGACCAGCCTGGCCAACATGGTGAAATCCCATCTCTACTAAAAATGCCAAAAGTAGCTGGGTGTCGTGGCTCATGCCTGTAGGCCTGACTACTTGTGAGGCTGTGGCAGAAGAATCTCTTGAACCTGGGAAGTGGAGGCTGCAGTAAGTTGAGATCACATCATTGCACTCCAGCCTGGGCAACAAAGTGAGACTTCATCTCAAAAAACAGAAAAAGAAAAGAAAAATAGATGAAGCAGTCATGGTTCCTACCATCCTGGCAGTTTTAGCCTAGACTAGCAACTGGAAATGTGGTTGAAATATACATCAGATGGTGGGTACAGTAAATAGATGTGTGCAAAAATGTGGGCTTTCTTTGGGCCACTTTCTTTATACTGTGGCTTTTGATGTCTACACCTGAACTTAGAAGAGTTGTCATTATTATTTGTATTTATTTTACCCTGCTAAGAATACTTACTTTTGTTTTTTTTATTTGAGACTGGAGTCTCACTCTGTCACTCAGGCTGGAGTCCAGTGGTGTGATCTCGGCTCACTGCCAGCTGTGCCTCCCGGGTTCATGCTATTCTCCTGCCTCAGCTTTTCGAGTCGCCTGGACCACAGGCCCCGCCACCATGCCTGGCTAATTTTTGTGTGTGTGTGTGTGTTTTTAGTAGAGACGGGTTTCACCGTGTTAGGATGGTCTCGATCTCCTGACCTTGTGATCCACCCACCTCAGCCTCCCAAAGTCCTGGGATTACAGGTGTGAGCCACTGCACCTGGCCAGAATACTTACTTCTAAAAAAATTATTCTAGATAACCTTAAGGGATTTTTAAAAATTGCTTATTAGCATATAATATAAAATTTACAGGGCAGTGGCAAAAAAGATTAAAATTATACAAACTCAGATTTAGGTTTACTTAAGTAAGCTTTAGAAAAAAGAGCTGACAATACCCCCCAGTGACATAGAGAACTTAATTGTACATCGGCTGTACACTCTGCCCCAGCCCTGTTCATATTCACCCTTTTTGGAGTCCTTATTTATGTCTGGCTCTACCCTGGCGTCTTGCCTCACAGAACTCATTAGAAGAGATGAGAGTTTTGGGTCATGAATCCTGTTGCCTTTTTAGAGCTGGTGCTCAACATTTTCTGCAACCCAACAGATAAATGGGAAATATAAAGTATGTATTATAGGATCTTACTTTTCATATTTTTTATTAAAACCAGTGCTTGCAGAAACATTATTTAGCAACTTGTTTTCTGTTCCTGCAGATCTAGTAGTTGATTCACAAGTCTCAAGAAAGTAAATATAAACACAATAAAAATTTATCTAAATTGCATTAAACTCTTTCCATCTGTATCTCTTTCGTCTGTCTATATTTATCTTTTATTCTATGCATTTTTTGAAAAAATCAATGACAGATCTACAGAAATAGAAATAAAAATACTGGATCCTTTAAAGCCTTGGAATTACTGAACATGTAGTATCAACTCACAGGGTGTTATTAGGATTAAACCACATAATATGCTATCACAGTGCTCTGTAACATCCTATTGAGCACATAGTACCTGCTTAATAAACATTGCATTAGTACATGTGCACATGTTGTTTTCCAAATGCAGACTTACTCAGAAATTGCTACTTTCTGTTTTCTCTGTAAACTTTAGAGTCAGCAAAGAATTAATACTTTAGAATGAAGAATGATTGTCTTCATTTGTACCAGAAGTATTTGTGTTGTGACAAGAGTGCTGGGTTATCAGCCCAGGCTTCTAATGAGTGTCACCTGGCCATTTTGCAGAACTCTCTTTACTTGTGCCCTGTCCATGGATTCTGTTTATTGTTCTGGTGGAAGCATCCATGTTGTTTTAATTAAGTGGTTCATGTGACTCTAAGGTGAGGTCAGAATCAAGTATGAGGAATTCAGAATACATTCATGAGAGTTAAGTTCCATCTTTGCATTAAAGGATGGTTCAATAACCTGTTCTGTTGGGATTTGGTAGGGACAGGACAGCATGGCCCACATTTCCATTACTGTAGCAGAAATTGCTGGTGCCTGTGTCAGGGGACGGCTCCTGAGGACAAAATAAAGAAAAGCATATTTTTATCTCTGTGGAGCTACTCATTGTTTCTCAATCTCTTCTGCTGTAAAGGACAGAAGTGGGTGGAGTTTCTGTGTCTTGGTTCTTCTGCCTGTGGATGTGGTGACAGCAGGTAGACCTGTGGTGCTGACACTTTTAAAGGCATGTTCTCAAGATTCAGGTATAATTTGTCCAGAGAATTTTATCTGAGAAAGAATCCTAGAGAAGGAGGAGAAAGAGAAAAAAAAATGGCCTTTTTTTTTTTTTTTTTTTTCAGCTAAATATGTCTCAGATCAAGATCTGTGTCCACTCTGCTTCCTCCAGGAAACATGTTTGGTATTTGCAAACCTGTACTTCTCTACTTGTGTTTTTCATCCCTAATGAGTTTGTCTTAACTACTTTAAAAAATTCTTACAATAATCAAAGTCTCTGAAAAATATATTTTTTCTATATACCAGAGCTTTCTCTACATTATGGCTTCTTATATGCCATGCAGAAATCTCACTATGAGTTTATAATCTGCAATATTAAAAATGTCCTTTTGTGGCTGTTGGACATGGGAAGGTGTAGATACTCAAAATTCCTATTGGGGGAAACCTGGGGTTTTTAGTGAAGACAGAGAACATGTAATGTTCAGGTTTCATCTGTGTTCTTTTTTTTTTTTTTTTTTTTTTGGAGACAGAGTCTCGCTCTGTCGCCCAGGCTGGAGTGCAGTGGCCAGATCTCAGCTCACTGCAAGCTCCGCCTCCCGGGTTCACTCCATTCTCCTGCCTCAGCCTGCCTAGTAGCTGGGACTACAGGTGCCTGCCACCTCGCCCAGCTAGTTTTTTGTATTTTTTAGTAGAGATGGGGTTTCACCGTGTTAGCCAGGATGGTCTCGATCTCCTGACCTCGTGATCCACCCATCTCAGCCTCCCAAAGTGCTGAGATTACAGGCTTGAGCCACCGTGCCTGGCCTCATCTGTGTTCTTTATTATGTCTATGCAGTACAGGATTAGGAAAACACCCATTGAAGCAGTATGGTATTTATTACCCAGAAAATTATGAAAAAAATTGATAGGAGATAACTGCTCTTTACAGTGCTAAAGAAAGACTGTTTAAAATCACTGTTAAAAATTATAGAACATGGGAGATACCTGTATCTTGAACTTTCCATAAAACTAATGTTTCCTTATGGTTAAATTCAGACTGTAATTTACCTTTCAGGGGACAATATCTCAGCAGTAATGCTGTGTCCTTCTGGGTGCATCAGGACATTATAAAAGTTTGTTCTAGTGTAGTTGATGTTAATAAATCACTTAGTTGATAAGCTCTCTGACACATTTTTTCACTATAGAATTAATTATTTTTCTCTTCATTGTTAAGTATCTTTATGCAGCTGATGTGAACAAACCACCACATTTAATCTGGCAGCTGCCCTTCTTTCTTAGGTTTCCTTTGCATTTGTCTGTTTTTGGAAAATGAAGGCTCTCATATTTATTTACAAACCAGAAAAACACAGGCTCATTCAATTACTGGATATTTGACAAAATAGTCTTTTTGGGGCAAAAACATTGGCATACTGATGAGCTTGTTAAAAATTCAGCAACTCAGACTTTATCCCTGATATTCCGAAAAAAAAAATCTAGCATTAACAGGATCTCCAGCTTATCATACACATTAAAATTTGAGTGATACCTTCTAACTCAACATGTCTATTCCATCTGAATAATATACAAAACTATGTCTTTTCCATCTGAAAAATACAATCCTTTTGTGTTTTTTTTTGAGATGGAGTTTCACTCTTGTTGCCCAGACTGGAGGGCAATGGCGCAATCTCAGCTCACCACAACCTCCGCCTCCTGGATTCAAGTGATTCTCCTGCCTCAACCTCCCAAGTAGGTAGAATTACAAGGACAAACCACCATGCTCAGCTAATTTTGTGTTTTTAGTAGGGACGGGGTTTCTCCATGTTGGTCAGACTGTTCTCAAACTCCCGTCCTCAGGTGATCTGCCCGCCTCTGCCTCCCAAAGTGCTGGGATTACAGGCATAAGCCACCATGCCTGCACACAATTAATTCTGTATGATGTAAATATAGCACTCAAAATTGTACATGTGTTTATGCCCTTAATTTTATACTTTATTATCCAGAAAAATACTATATATACACTGATGTTATGAATATTATAACACTTTGCTTTCTCAGAGTTAGAGAATACATTAGAGAATATTTCTAGTTGAAAACTATTTTATTGAATTATTTCAGTCACTCTTAGAAGTCAGAACCAGCTCTCTTTACTCTCTCCATTTTACGTTGAGTCAAATTAAAAATTATGCCCATGACCACTTGGTAAATATGTGTGTTTGTGTGTATTTTCCAGGGATCATTGTCATTTTGGGATGTGGCCATAGAATTCTCTCTGGAGGAGTGGCAATGCCTGGACACTGCACAGCAGAATTTATATAGGAATGTGATGTTAGAGAACTACAGAAACCTGGTCTTCCTGGGTGAGAATAACTTTAATATGTAATTCCTAGTATACGCTATAGGTTTCATTTTGCTGCGGACTTTATTGGCCTGAACAAAGGAGGATGAACGCAGGAATAAAGACAAAGACGGCACCAGGGGTCTCCTTGCTGCTAGTGAACAAGGGCCCTGAACTTCTATAGCCCTTCATATTTATTGAGTAAAGGAGATAGGGAGAAGGGGGAGGTTGTGGTCAGCTACTAGACTTAGTGACTGTATTCTTTAAACAGTACTCTCCAGATATTCTAGTGGATAACCTCAAGGAGCATGGCACCAGGGAGTGACTGTCCTCAGTGTACCTTCTAGCGGCATGAACAGAAGCAAGATTGCCCACATTCTGCGTTCATGATAATCAGTTTGCTGTTTGATCATATAGCCTCCAGTGGAATGCTGAGTTGGTCACAACCCTCAGGCTTTTGGCTCCCAACAACATTTCTCTTTTGTATAATTTCTTTTTGGTAATTTATGCTTTCAGATGTCTGTTTTCAAGAAAATCATAGAGATTTTTCCACAGAGAAAAAAATTTCAAAATGTTTCATCTTGACCTGAACTTACCACATTCTTGAGCTCCTCTGTGTCCTTCACTTTAGATTAATGGTAATTTCAAAATTTTACTGGCATAAAATATTATTGCTCACACTTTAAAATCTAATTGCCACCACCAATTTTTAATTCAGTAGTACCAGGTGATAAAATTAAGAACCTACAAAATTAGAGTATTTTCTAAATATTTAGAAATTTCTGTTGTAACATAGTATTTTGGGATAAATGTATTAGAATATTGTGTTACATCCTCTTTACTGAGCACATTACTAAGTTGTTAATTGGAGAATATGAGCAAGATGCATGTTACTCATTTTTAATGAAACAGGTATTGCTGTCCCTAAGCCAAACCCTATCATTTTTCTGCAGCAAGGAAAAGAGCCCTGGAATATGAAGAGACATGAGATGGTGGAAGAATCCCCAGGTAGGTGAGAATGAATACAGCAGACAACATGGATGAGAGATCCAAGGTCAAGGAGAAAGCCAGTCCTTAAAGTGATATGGGAAGCAGTGTTCCAAAAGAAACAGTTTCTGGAAAGCCTAATTTTTATTTTCATTTTTATTTTTAAATTTTCTCTCACACAGGGGCATCTTCTCGTCTTATGCTTTTAAAATATCTAAGAATTCTTCTTTCCCTTCAGTAATCTTCCTTCAAGTTTACAGTGATAGCCAAAGTACTGTTCATGGCATACAAGAGAGTGCACAATCTGAGTTTTTTTGTTTTTGTTTTTCTGGACATGATATTTGTGTAATTTTAAGGTACTCCATGTTAAACTGTCTTTTGAGTTCTCTTTTCCCATCGTCTCTGAAATATGTGAGAGTAGTGGTTTCTGTATTAATTGGGTGTTCTTTGTTCATTTTTCTGCACATTTCATCCTGTTTTTCTTATAGTCTTGAAATATAGTTTGGAATTATGAAGTATGATGTCCTGCTTTTTTCTTCAAGATTGCTTTGGCTGTTCACAGTTTCTTGTAGTTTCATGTCAATTTTATGATTGTGTTTTTCATTACTGTGAAAAAAAAACCACTGGAATATTGATAGTTTATTGAATCTAGAGATCACTTTGGATAATATGGCATTTTATCATTTATTCTTTGAATTGATAGACAAAATAAATTTATTTGTGTTCTCTCATTTTTCATTGATAAATCTTTCACTTGATAAGTTTTTCAGCTCCTCAGTTAAATTTGTTCTCAGATATTTATTATTTTAGTGCTATTGTAAATAAGATTGTTTTCTTCCTCTATTTTACCAGATAGTTTAAGTAGTATGGAATCATAACTTGTATGTTAATTTTATATTTTGGTAATTTACTGAGTGTATTTATTAGTTTTAAAAGGTTTTAATGTACTGTTTATGTTTTTTTATAGAGAACATTGCATGATCTACAAGCAGCAATGTTTTACTTATTTGTCTTCAATTTCAATGACTTAAAAATTTTTTTGACTAATTTTTCTTCCACATACATCAAGTGCTGTGTTAAAATAGAAGCACTGACAATGGGCACAATATACTTTTGCATTGTTGTCTTAATTTGAAGGAGCAAACACCTCAAAGTTTTGATAAACTGGTTTCAGAGGGTAAAAATTTCTTTTCTTGGGCCCCCAGGGTGATAGAATGCCCTCTGGGTTTGTAGTAGAGCGGGGTTATAGCTTGGTCACAAGGCTGCTGGCTCAGCACTATGGTTGGCTTATTTCAGGGGGCTTGGGTAATTGTAATTCCCATTTTATTTTTGGACAGAGTAAATATCCTTCAGGACTTTGCTCAGTAAGGTAGACGCTAGGGCAGATTTCTGCAGTCAGGTCTGCATATGGTGGGCTTTATATTAGGATGTGGATTAGTATGGCTTGTACTGAGTACCAGAGAGGATTTATGAGGTCACTGTGGGTTTCTACATAGGCAGAACTGGCCATGAACTGTGGCTTAGGAAGCTGGAACTGAGTCATGGAACTGCTATTGGGACCAAGGTCTGCAGGCCTGCCAACATGGCTCTAAAAGGGTATCTCTCCAGGCCTCTGGAAGACCAAGACCTCTCACAGACTGTGGCTGGCTGGGAGGAGTTTGGGATGATTACAGAGTAAGTTCAAAATTCTCAGTGGGGCTCTTTCCGCCATCTTTCCGCGCCGCCACAATGGTGCGCATGAATGTCCTGGCTGATGCTCTCAAGAGCATCAACAATGCCGAAAAGAGAGGCAAACGCCAGGTGCTTATTAGGCCGTGCTCCAAAGTCATCATCCGGTTTATCACTGTGATGATGAGGCATGGTTACATTGGCGAATTTGAAATCATTGATGATCACAGAGCTTGGAAAATTGTTGTGAACCTTACAGGCAGGCTAAACAAGTGTGGAGTGATCAGCCCCAGATTTGATGTGCAACTCAAAGATCTAGAAAAATGGCAGAATAACCTGCTTCCATCCCGCCCGTTTGGTTTCATTGTACTGACAATCTCAGCTGGCATCATGGACCATGAAGAAGCAAGACGAAAACACACAGGAGGGAAAATCCTGGGATTCTTTTTCTAGGGATGTAATACATACATTTACAAATAAAATGCCTCATGGACAAAAAAAAAAAAAAAAAAATTCTCAGTGGGACGGAGTTGGATGGGACATTTTTTGGTCTGTAGTCAAGAGCAGGGATCCTGTAGTTTGCCACCTGAATGAAAGCTTGCCTTCTGAAAAGGGTGCTCCTTAATCTTGGGCTCAGCAAAGTTTCAAAATTCCCTCCCTGTATCTCAAGGCTCTCTTAAAGGCACTTATTTCTGAGATGGGGTCTCACTGCATAACCCAGGTTGGTCGTAAAATTTTGGCCTGAAGCAATTCTCCAACCTTACTGTACCATGTAGCTGTCATTACAGATGTTAACCATGATGCCTGGTTCTCTCATTAAGACATTTTTGTCATGGATGACAGACAAACTTTCTTGCTGTTGGGGGTTTAAGGAAATAGGGCACCTTTTTCTTTTTATCTGCTTCTAAGAGTGTAAAATGCTTTATATCTATCTATCTCTTACAATCTTTGTCTTTTTGTGGCTAACTCATTTTGCATAATGTTATCAAGATTTATCTTCATAATTGGTAGAATATTTTCTACTTTTTGAAAACTGAGTGATATTCCAGTATTTTAATATTTCTTTTTCTTTTTTTTTTTTTTTTGAGACGGTGTCTCACTCTGTTGCCCAGGCTGGAGTGCAGTGGAGCAATCTCGGCTCACTGCAAGCCCCGCCTCCCGGGATCACGCCATTCTCCTGCCTCAGCCTCCGGAGTAGCTGGGACTATAGGCGCCCGCCACCTCGCCTGGCTAGTTTTTTGTATTTTTTAGTAGAGACGGGGTTTCACTGGGTAAGCCAGGATGGTCTCGATCTCCTGACCTCGTGATCCACCCATCTCGGCCTCCCAAAGTGCTGGGATTACAGGCTTGAGCCACTGGGCCCGGCAGTAGTTTCAAATTGTATTTACTGAATGATTTGGTGACAGAAATTTGCATTGCCTTTACCTATTAGCTTACAATAATAATTACTGCTATGTAAATGACTCCTCATATGACCATACATATTAAAGTATATATATGTGTTGCATTCTATTTCATTAGTCTAATTTTCATCATTATACCAGATTGTTTTAATTCTGTAGCTTTGTAATGTCTTTTGAAATCAGGAATTTTAATGCCTGCAACATTGCTTTGTTATTATTATTATTTTAAGATTGCTGGGAACTTCACTGTCTTTTGAGATTCTATATATTTTTGGGGTTGCTGTTTCTGTTTCTTCAAAAATACAATGAGAAATTTGAAAAACATTTCATTAAATTTGTAGATTACATTGACCAGGATGAACATCTTTACAATAGTAACTATTACAGGCCTTTGTATAAGAGTGTGCTTGAGTGTTTTGTTAAATTCCTATGTGTATATATATAGGTTTTTTTTGTTTTTGTTTTTGTTTTTTGTTTTGTTTTGTTTTTAGACAGTCTTGCTCTGTCTCCAGGCTGGAGTGCAGTGGCACGATCTGGGCTCACTGCAACCTCCGCCTCCCGGGTTCAAGCGATTCCTTTGCCTCAGCCTCCTGAGTAGCTGGGACTACAGATGCGTGCCACCAAGCCTGGCTAGTTTTTCACATTTTGGTAGAGACAGGGTTAGCCAGAATGGTCTTGATCTCCTGACCTCGTGATCCACCCACCTCAGCCTCCCAAAGTGCTGGGATTACAGGCGTGAGTCACCATGTCTGGCATTTTTTATTTTTTCCAGTTTTTTTCTATTACTGTTGTATACTTGCATTCGTGTTTAGTCATAGAAAATAAATCATAAAATTTCAGTTTTAAAAAACTTGGTAAGACTTCTTTTTTGGCCTAAGAGGTGGTCTATCAAGAAATATGTTGCACGAGCTATTGAGAAGGGTGTGTATCCTGATGTTGAGGAGTGTTCTCTATACCTCTGTCAGATATAGTTGTTTTATACCACTTTTAAGTAGTCTGTTTCCTTATTAATATTCTGTTTTGATTTTTTAAAATTATACTTTAAATTCTGCGGTACATGTGCAGAACGTGCAGGTTTGTTACATAGGTATGCACGTGCTATGGTGGTTTGCTGTACCCATCAACCTGTTGTCTACATTAGGTATTTCTCCTAAAGTTATTCATCCACTAGCCTCTCATCCCGCCACAGGCCCCGGTGTGTGATATTCCCCTTCCTGTGTCCCTGTGTTGTCATTGTTCAACTCCCACTTATGAGTGAGAACATGCTGTGTTTGGTTTTCTGTTCTTGTGTTAGTTTGCTGAGAATGATGGTTTCCAGCTTTATCCATGTCTCTGCAAAGGACATGAACTCATCCTTTTTTATGGCTGCATACTGTTCTGTGGTGTGTATGTGCCACATTTTCTTTATCTAATCTATTACTAATGGGCATTTGGGTTGGTTCCAAATCTTTGCTATTGTGAATAGTGCTGCAATAAACATATGTGTGCATGTGTCTTTATAGTAGAATGATTTATAATTTTGGAGGTATATACCCAGTAATGGAATTGCTGGGTCAAATGGTATTTCTAGTTCTAGATCCTTGAGGAATCGCCACATTGTCTTCCACAATCACTGAACTAATTTACACTCCAGCCATCATTGAAAAGCATTCCTACTTCTCCACATCTTCTCCAGCATCTGTTGTTTCCTGACTTTTTAATGATCACCATTCTAACTGGGATGAAATGGTATCTCCTTGTGGTTTTCATTTGCATTTCTCTAATGACCCATGATGATGAGCTTCTTTTCATATGTTTGCTGGCCACATAAATATCTTTTTTTGAGAAGTATCTGTTCATATCCTTTGCCCACTTTTTGATTTTTTTTTTCTTGTAAATTTGTTTAAGTTCTTTATAGATCCTGGATATTAGCCCTTTGTCAGATGGATAGATTGGAAGATTTTTCTCCCATTCTGTAGGTTGCCTGTTCACTCTGATAGTTTCTTTGGCTATGCAGAAGCTCTTTAGTTTAATTAGCTGCTATTTGTCAATTTGGCTTTTGTTGCCATTGCTTTTGGTGTTTTAGTTATGAAGTCTTTGCCCACGCCTGTGTCCTGAATGACGTTGTCTAGGTTTTCTTCTAGGGTTTTTATGGTTTGGGGTGTTACATTTAAGTCTGTAATCCATCTTGAGTTAATTTTTCTATAAGGTGTAAGGAAGGGGTCCAGTTTCAGTTTTCTGAATATGGCTAGCCAGTTTTTTCAACACCATTTATTAAATAGGGAATCCTTTCCCCATTGCTTGTTTTTTTCAGGTTTGTCAAAGATCAGATGGTTGTAGATGTGTGGTGTTATTTCTGAGGCCTCTGTTCTGTTCCATTGATCTGTATATCTGTTTTGATACCAGTACCATACTGTTTTGATTACTATAGCCTTGTAGTATAGTTTGAAGTCAGATAGCATGATGCCTCCAACTTTGTTCTTTTTGCTTAGGATTGTCTTGGCTATATGAGATTTTTTCTGGTTCCATATTAAATTTAGTTTTTTTCAAAATCTGTGAAGAAAGTTAATGGTAGCTTGATGGGGATAGCATTGAATCTGTAAATCACTTTGGGCAGTATGGCCATTTTCACGATATCGATTCTTCCTATCCATGAGCATGGAATGTTCTTCCATTTGTTTATGTCTTCTTTTATTTTGTTGAGCAGTGGTTTGTAGTTCTCCTTGAAGAGGTCCTTCACATTCCTTGGCAGTTGTATTCCTGGGTATTTTATTCTCTTTGTAGCAATTGTGAATGGGAGGTAAGTCATGATTTGGCTCTTTTTCTATTATTGGTGTATAGGAATGTTTGTGATTTTTTGCACATTGATTTTGTATCCTGAGAGTTTGCTGAAGTTGCTTATCAACTTAAAGAGATTTTGGGCTGAGACAATGGGGTTTTCTAAATATATAATCATGTCATTTGCAAACAGAGAGAATTTGACTTCCTCTTTTCCTATTTGAATACCCATTATTTATTTTTCTTGCCTGATTGCCCTCAGCAGAACTTCCAATACTATGCTGAATGGGAGTGGTAGGACAGGGCATCCTTGTCTTGTGCTGGTTTTCAAAGGGAATGCTTCTGGTTTTTGCCCATTCAGTATGATATTATTTGTGGGTTTGTCATAAATAGCTCTTATTATTTTGAGATATATTCCATCAATACCTAGTTTATTGAGAGTTTTTAGCATGAAGGGTGTTGAATTTTGTCAAAGGCCTTTTCTGTGTCTATTGAGATAATCATGTGGTTTTTGTCATTGATTCTGTTTATGTGATGGATTATATTTATTGATTTGCATATGCTGAACCACCCTTGCATCCCAGGGATGAAGCCAACTTGATCACGGTAGATAAGCTTTTTGATGTGCTGCTGTATTCAGTTTGCCAGTATTTTATCGAGGATTTTTGCATCCATGTTCATCAGGGATATTGGCTTGAAATTTTTTTTCCTGTTGTTGTGTCTCTGCCAGGTTTTTGTATCAGGATGATGCTGGCCTCATAAAATGAGTTAGGGAGGCTTCCCTCTTTTTCTATTGTTTGGAATAGTTTCAGAAAGAATAGGATCAATTCTTCTTTGTGCCTCTGGTAGAATTCAGCTGTGAATCCATCAGATTCTGGACATTTTTTATTGGTAGGCTAATAATTACTGTCTCAGTTTCAGAACTTGTTATTGGCCTCTTCAGGATTTATTTTATTTTTATTTTTTGAAGGGTTTTGTGTCTCTTTCTCCTTCTGCTCTGCTCTTCGTTATTTGTTATCTTCTGCTAGGGTTTGAATTTGTTTGTTCTTGCTTCTCTAGTTCTTTTAATTGTGATTTTAGCATGTCTATTTTAGATCTTTCCTGCTTTCTCTTGTGGGCATTTAGTGCTGTAAATTTTCCTCTAGACACTCCTTTGTCTGTGTTGCAGAGATTCTGGTATTTTGTGTCTTTGTTCTCATTGGATTCAAAGAACTTTTTAATTTCTGCTTTCATTTAATTATTTTCTCTGTAGTCATTCAGGAGCAGGTTGTTCAGTTTCCATGTAGTTGTGTGGTTTTGAGTGAGTTTCTTAATCCTGAGTTCTAATTTGATTGCTCTATGGTCTGAGAGACTGTTCGTTATGATTTCCATTCTTTTACATTTGCTGAGGAGTGTTTTGCTTCCAATTATGTGGTCAGTTTTAGAATAAGTGTGATGTGGTGCTAAGAAGAATGTGTATTCTGTCAATTTGGGGTAAAGAGTTCTGTAGATGTCCATTAGGTCTGCTTGGTCCAGAGTTGAGTTCATATCCTGAATATCCTTGTTAGTTTTCTGTCTCATTGATCAGGCTAATATTGACAGTAGGGTGTTAAAGTCTCCCACTATTATAGTGTGGGAATCTGTGTTTCCTTGTAGGTCCCTAATAACTTGCTTTATGATTCTAGGTGCTCCTGTATCGGGTGCATATATATTTAGGATAGTTAGCTCTTGTTGTTGCATTGACCCCTTTACCATGATGTAATATCCATCTTTGTCTCTTTTGATCTTTGTTGGTTTATCGTCTGTTTGATCAGAGACTGGGATTGCAACCCCAGGTTTTTATTCTTTTTTTTTTTTTTTTTTTTCTGCTTTCCATTTGCTTGGTAAATATTCCTCCATCCATTTATTTTGAGTCTTTATGTGTCTTTGCACATGAGATGGGTCTCTTGAATACAGCATTTAGATGGATCTTGACTCTATTCAATTTGCCAGTCTGTGTCTTTTAATTGGAGCATTTAGCCCTTGTATTTAAGGTTAATATTGTTATGTGTGAATTTGATCCTGTCATTATGATGCTAGCTGGTTATTTTGCCCATTAGTTGATGCAGTTTCTTCATAGTGTCGATGGTCTTTAACAATTTGGTATGTTTTTGCAGTGGCTGGTACCAGTTGTTCCTTTGTGTGTTTAGTGCTTCCTTCAGGAGTTCTTGTAAGACAGGCAGGTCTCTCAGCATTTGCTTGTCTGTAAAGGATTTTATTTCTCCTTCGCTTATGAAACTTAGTTTAGCTGGATATGAAATTCTGGGTTGAAAATTACTTTCTTTAAGAATGTTGAATATTGGTTCCCCACTCTCTACTGGCTTGTAGGGTTTCTGCAGAGAGATCCACTGTTAGTCTGATGGACTTCCATTTGTGGGTAACCTGACCTTTGTCTCTGACTGCCCTCAACACTTTTTTCTTCATTTCAACCTTGGTGAATCTGACGATTATGTGTCTTGGGGTTGCTCTTCTCGAGGAGTATCTTTGTGGTGTTCTCTGTATTTCCTCAATTTGAATGTTGTCCTGTCTTGCTAGGTTGGGGATGTTCTCCTGGATGATATTTTGAAGAGTGTTTTCCAATTTGATTCCATTCTCCCTGTCACTTTGAGGTGCCCCAATCAAACATAGATTTGGTCTTTTCACATAGTCCCATATTTCTTGGAGACTTTGTTCATTTCTTTTTATTCTTTTTTCTCTAATCTTGTCTTCTTGCTTTATTTCATTAGGAGAAAAGAGAAGAAAGGAGATCAGAGATCTTTAATCTCTGATCTCCTTTCTCTGCTTTATCGATTCAGCTATTGATACTTGTGCATGCTTCACGAAGTTCTCATACTGTGTTTTTCATCTCCATCAGGTCATTTATGTTTTTCTCTGAACTGGTTCTTCCTGTTAGCAATTCGTCTAACCATCTCATAAGACTGTGTTTGCAAATCACTTTTATCTTGTAGCTCCCAAGATTCTCTTTTTGTCTGTAACTATTGAAATTGTGATTATAAATATGTTTTTGTTATAAATGTATTTTTGTGTATCGTAATTTTCTTTTTGAGCTTTTTTATTTTTACATATTTTTTCTTAATTTTAGAATCTTTCAGTTATTTCTTTTTGTATTTTTATCACCACAATTTAGATATTTTTGTTCTTATCCTCATTTTTCTAACTTTTTATAGTCTTTTGTGTTCCTGTTTCATGCATTGAGTATTATTCCATTTTTAAAATTAGTGTATAAATTTTTAATGGTTTCTTTCTGAAATTTTTATAATATTTGTGGTGGGATTATATTGCCCTATTTTGTATAGATTGTAATCTTTGA
Source organism: Rhinopithecus roxellana (assembly GCF_007565055.1). Classification (NCBI taxonomy): domain Eukaryota; kingdom Metazoa; phylum Chordata; class Mammalia; order Primates; family Cercopithecidae; genus Rhinopithecus; species Rhinopithecus roxellana. The sequence continues at coordinate 31,052,943 of NC_044560.1, forward strand.
GATTTGGACATTTAAAATGGTTACCTGTCACAAAATTTATAATGTGGCTTTCTCCTGGCATAGTCAGAAAACAATGGTCTTGACTAGAGATTGTGTGGGTCTGTCAAACATGTTCTTCAGATTTGTCTTGTCTGAAATTTTGTGCTTACTTTTAGTTTAAAGAGATTATGTTTCTTCTGAAAAGTAATTACCTGGTACACCTGTTCTCTCTCTGCAGCACTGCAGTGCTCTGCTGCAGTGTATTTACCTTTGGTCTCAGCAGCCTCAAACTGCCATTTGAAAGTATACCATCATTTATTTCAGCAGTTTATGTCATGGGAAACAGAAACCAGTGTGTGGAAAGCCCAGTAGAAGACAGAAATTAAATTGTACCTGCCAATATTTTAATGTCCTTTAAAAAAAAAAACAGAATTTGCAATTTACTTCTGACGGGACTAGGTAATACTGAGGAACAGAAAGAGTTGTAATGGGTAAATTTAACAAACTTTTCTTTTTGTGTGTGTGGTTCTTTGCATTGGGTTTAATTCAGACACTGTACACACTTAACTCATGTATAAATTATCTACATATGTATTTTGGTCTGTATGTTTTCATTACATTTATATGTCTGTGACCAATTACGGCCTGTGTCATATTGCAATGTCATCTTGCTTATGTAGTTTGAATAATTGTATAGGTTAGATTTGGAAACTGTGTTTATCTGAGTCTAATAAGTGAACTAATTTATTTTTATTTCTTTTCAGTTATATATTCTCATTTTGCTCAACACCTTTGGCCAGAGCAGGGCATAGAAGATTCTCTCCGAAAAGTGATATTGAGAAGATCCAAAAAATGTGGGCCTGAGAATTTACAGTTAAAAATCGGTTGTACCAATGTGGATGAGTGTAAGGTGCACAAAAAAGGTTATAATAAGCTTAACCAGAGTTTGACAACTACACAGAGCAAAGTATTTCAATGTGGCAAATATGCAAACGTCTTTCATAAATGTTCAAATTCAAAAAGACATAAGGCATACTGGAAAGAAGCTTTTGAAATGTAAGGAATATGTCAGATCATTTTGCATGCGTTCACACCTATCTCAACATAAAAGAATTTATACTAGAGAGAATTCCTACAAATGTGAAGAAGATGGCAAAGACTTTAACTGGTCCTCAACTCTTACTTATAAGAGAATTCATACTGGAGAGAAACCCTACAAATGTGAAGAATGTGGTAAAGCTTTCAACCAGTCCTCAAACCTTATGGAATATAAGAGAATTCATACTGGAGAGAAACCCTACAAATGTGAAGAATGTGGCATAGCCTATGGTAACTTCTCAACCCTTAGTAAACATAAGGTAATTCATACTGGAGAGAAACCCTACAAATGTGAAGAATGTGGCAAAGCCTTCATCTGGCCCTCAAGCCTTACTGAACACAAGAGAATTCATGCTGGAGAGAAACCCAACAAATGCAAAGAATGTGGCAAAGCCTTTAAGTGGTCCTCAATACTTCCTACACATAAGAAAATTCATACTGGAGAGAAACCCTACAAATGTGAAGAATGTGGCAAATCCTTTAGTACGTTCTCAATCCTTACTAAACATAAGGTAATTCATACTGGAGAGAAACACTACGAATGTGAAGAATGTGACAAAGTCTTTAGCTGGTCCTCAGGCCTTGCTACACATAAGGCAATTCATGCTGGAGAGAAACTCTACAAATGTGAAGAATGTGGCCAAGCCTTTAAGTGGTCCTCAAACCTTATGGAACATAAGATAATTCATGTTGGAGAGAAACCCTACAAATGTGAAGAATGTGGCAAAGCCTTCAGTAGGGTTGCATACCTAACTACACATAAGGTAATTCATACTGGAGAGAAACTCTACAAATGTGAAGAATGTGGCAAAGCCTTTAAGTGGTCCTCAAACCTTATGGAACATAGGAGAATTCATATTGGAGAGAAACCCTACAAATGTGAAGAATGTGGCAAAGCCTTCAGCTGGCCCTCAAGCCTTATTGAACATAAGAGAAGTCATACTGGAGAGAAACCCTACAAATGTGAAGAATGTGGCAAAGCCTTCAGCTGGCCCTCAAGCCTTATTGAACATAAGAGAAGTCATGGTGGAGAGAAACCCTACAAATGTGAAGAATGTGGCAAAGCTTTTAACTGTTTCTCAACCCTTACTAAACATAAGGTGATTCATACTGGAGAGAAACCCTACAAATGTGAAGAATGTGGCAAAGCCTTTAGTACGTTCTCAATCCTTACTAAACATAAGGTAATTCATACTGGAGAGAAACATTACAAATGTGAAGAATGTGACAAAGTCTTTAGCTGGTCCTCAAGCCTTGCTACACATAAGGCAATTCATGCTGGAGAGAAACTCTACAAATGTGAAGAATGTGGCAAAGCCTTTAAGTGGTCCTCAAACCTTGTGGAACGTAAGAGAATTCATATTGGAGAGAAACCCTACAAATGGGAAGAATGTGGCAAAGCCTTCAGTAAGGTCACAAACCTTATTAAACATAAGGTAATTCATACTGGAGAGAAACCCTACAAATGTGAAGAACGTGGCAAAGCCTTTAGCTGGGTCTCAGTCTTCAACCAACATAAGAAAGTTCATGCTGGAAAGAAATTCTACAAATGTGAAGAATGTGGTAAAGACTTCAACCAATCCTCACACCTTACTACTCATAAAGAGAATTCATACTGGAGGAAAAACCCTACAAATGTGAAAAATGTGGCAAAACTTTCAATTAGTTCTCAACCCTTACTGAACGTAAGGGAATTTATACAGAAGGGAAACCCTACAAATGTGAAGAACGTGGCAGATTTTTTAACTGTTCCTCAATCCTTACTAAACATAAGGTAATTCATACTGCAAGGAATTCGTACAATTGTGTGGAATGTGGCAAAGCCTTTAACCAGTCCTTAAGGCTTACCAGATATGAGACAACTCATAGTGGAGAGAAACCATACACGTGTGAAGAATGTGGGAAACCCTCTAACAGATCCTCAATTCTTAACAGACACAGGCTAATTCGTACTAGAGAGAAACTACAAACCTGAAAGATGTGACAATACTTTTGGCAACACCTGAAACTTTTCTGATTATAAAATAAATCATACTGGTGAGAAATCCTAGAAATGTGAAGGATGTGACAAAACATTTTAATGGCTGTCACACTTGATTGTAGGTAAGCTAACTCATATTGGAGAAAACTACTGGTATGAACAATATGGCAAAACATTTAACCAATGCTCATGCCTTATTGCAAAGGAAAACATTTATACTAGCCTGGACAACAGAGGGAAACTCTGTCTGGAAAAAAAAATTGTGAACATCATTTATATCTTCTCACATCTTATTCAATATCAGAGAGTTCATACTAAATAAAAGCATTAAAAGTGGAATTGGTGTCAATAGATCTTTCAGAAAATATAAGCCCTTAAAGTACAGAAGAATATTTATTTTGAGGAAACACATTACAAATATAAAGAGGGTTGTAGTACCTTTACTTGTATCACAGGTGTCATTGTACACATTTTGTACTACAGGAAAACTCTGAGGTAGTTGTTCCAACTTTGCTCAACATCGGGGAATTTGTATTGAAGAATAACCCTGCAAATTTAATGAATTTGGAAAATCATTGTTTCAAAAACTACAAATTATAAAACACAAAAGTTTATACTAAAATATATTTTTGCAGATACAGTAAATATTTTAAAAATTTAATCCAAAATGAAGTAAATATCAGAGAATCCACAGTAGAAATACCTGTCTCTCAAACTTCAGACATTACCCTTAATCAGATTGCTTAGTATAGGAAAAAATTCAAAACTAAAGTTGGTAAAAAGAAAAATTATTTGTATGTAACTTTAAAAGAAGTAGATCTTTGAAGATTATAATTTCATTTAAAATATACTTTTGTCCGGAAAATATAGATTTTTTTTTTTTGCCAGACACAGTGACTTACACCTGTAAGGCCAAGATTTTGGGATGCTGAGGTGGGCAGATCACCTGAGTTCAAGACCAGCCTGGTCAACATGGTGAAACCCCATGTCTACTAAAAAGAAATATAAAACTTAGTGAATCATGGTACACCTGTAGTCCCAGCTACTTGGGAGGCTGAGCATGAGTATCACTGAACCTGGGAGCCAGAGGTTTGCAGTGAGCTGAGATGTTGCTACTGCATTGCAGCCTGGGTGACAGAGCGAGACTGTCTCAAAAGAAAAGAAAAAAATAAAACAGCTTATTTGGAAACTGAATAATGATGGAATTCAACTCTTAAATTACTTCATGCTATTTCTTTTTTTTTTTTTTTTTTTTTTTTTTTTTTTTTTTTTTTTTTTTTTGAGACGGAGTCTCGCTGTGTCGCCCAGGCTGGAGTGCAGTGGCCGGATCTCAGCTCACTGCAAGCTCCGCCTCCCGGGTTCCCGCCATTCTCCCGCCTCAGCCTCCGAGTAGCTGGGACTACAGGCGCCCGCCACCTCGCCCGGCTAGTTTTTTTGTATTTTTAGTAGAGACGGGGTTTCACCGTGTTAGCCAGGAGGGTCTCGATCTCCTGACCTCGTGATCCACCCGTCTCGGCCTCCCAAAGTGCTGGGATTACAGGCTTGAGCCACCGCGCCCGGCCCATGCTATTTCTTTGTTTCTTTTGTTTTCACATGTAAAACCTGTGACCAATTCTTTCTGCATCAAAGATTTGGGAGACTTTTATTAGGTGGTCATTATTTATTACTTTTCTTATGGATGACTAAGGACATTAAAATGTAAGATGCATGATGAAAATCTAAGTAGAAGGGCTATTTGTGGTTAACTTATAGAATTGAGTGATATGTGTGAGGTAGGCGTTCAGAGTAATATTCTTTTTTTTTTTTTTCTTGAGAGGGAATCTCACTCTGTTGTCCAGGCTGGAGTGCGATGTCATAATCTCGGCTCACTATAAGCTCCTCCTCCCAGGTTCAAGCTATGCTCCTGTTTCTGCCTCCCAAGTAGCTGAGATTACAGGTGCCCATGACCACATCCAGCTAAATTTTGTGTTTTAGTAAAACAAGGTTTCACCATGTTGACCAGGCTGTTCTTGAACTTTTGACCTCAAGTGATCTGCCTGCCTTGGCTTCCTCATTAAGCGAGAGATCATACTGGAGGAAAAACCCTACAAATGTGAAAAATGTGCAAAGCTTTCAATTAGTTCTCAACCCCTTACTGAACATAAGGGATTTATACAGAAGAGGAAACCCTACAAGTGAAGAACGTGGCAGATTTTTTAACTGTTCCTCAATCCTTGAAACATAAGGTAATTCACACTGGAGGGATTCCTACAATTGTGTGGAATGGGCAAAGCCTTTAACCAGTCCTTAGGCTTCCGCTACCTCTCCTGGAGGAAACCATACACGTGCGAGAATGTGGGAAGCCTTACCCTCCAATTCTTAACAGACCCGGCTAATTCTAGTAGAGACAACTCTCTGAAAAATGTGACAATGCTTTTGGCGACACCTGAATTTCTGATTCAGAATTCATCATCTACTGAACTGTTCCATGTTAAATGTCCCCTTATAATGTGCTTTCACCCTTGTTTTTGATATCTCTCCATTGGAAAACCTACCTTCGTAGACAAACTTCCCTTTCCATTCCTTCTTGTAGGAGCATTTATCTGCTAGCACCCAACAGGGGAAAAATCTGTCTGGAAAAATGTGAATGTCATTGTAGGGAATGCATGCTCCAAACGAGGATGTTCCGATAGCCTGCTCTTGCCGACAGCAAGGGGTCCTTCTCTCACACGGAGGGCAAGGCCAGCTGTAAGAGTGGGCTGGGGAACTGGTCCATGTTTACTAATCTTGGAGATCCGGAATGTCAGAGAACAAACACTGCCCCGTTATTTGGTAACCCCACAACGGCTGTATGAAAAAAGCAGAGTGTGCTTTCGCGCGGCCGCCATTATTCTTGTCCTGTGGTGTCTTGTGGTTCTTCCTTTGTTTAGGAAACACGCGGACCAACAAACTGCGCAGTGAGCAGGTCCGTGCTCCAAGAGAGCAAGAACCGGAGGGGAGCCCCCGGGTGTGTTAAGTAGAAGGGGACCCACGGGATAATTATGGGGAATTCCACCTCTCTGGCCTCAGAATATTTACGGCTGTTTCAAGGACTGTTGCTGTCTATAGGAGTGAAGTGGAAAAGACTTTGAAGCGATTGTTTCCCATGTTGAACATTGTTCCTGGTTTCAGTATCAGAAGTGCAGCTGATCGGAGAGGAATGGTTACGGTAGTAAAGCTCTGTGTAGAGCTCACCGTTAGGGGTACTATGCCTCTACTTTGTGGACCTTGTGTACTCTATCACTCAGGCATCAGAGTTACTGAGACTGATTCAGAGCATGGGGATGTAGCCACAGGAGGAAGACATTGAGGTTGGAAAAATGAATCTGAAATGGCCCTTTATGCCAGGGTACAGAGGATGGGGGGTAGCAAAAGGGGGGAAGAGGAGAGCCAACTCTTCTTCTTCTGGGGAATTCTGACATGCAGCGTATTATGGAGTGCTTCAAAAGATATCAGTACATTTTCTAATTCCTTTGCAGCTTTCCCTGTTTCTTTTCCTTCTGCCCCATTAGAAGGGGATTTTCCAGTGCCTCCAACCCCACAGCTTCCTTACCTTGGCAAAGTTTTCTCAGTGCCTTTCCTGCCATTGGGGGAGGGAGAAGAGAAAAAAATAAGAGAATTTGAGGATCTGGATTTTTTTCCAGTTACGTCTCCTTTTGCTCCTATGCTCAGTTTCCAAAGTGGGCAATAGTGTCCAATTTACTGCCTTACAATTTAAATTTTGAAAGAAATGAAAAGCTGCCATTTTAACTATGGACCTCAATCTCCTTTTGTCCTTGGTTTCTTGATGCTTTTTCCAGAAAATTTGATGATTCCTATAGACTGGGAGACTTTGGGAAGGTGTTCTTGATCGTTCTCAGTGGTTACAGTTGCACAGCTGGTGGGTGGATGAAGCACATGTGCAGGCTACAAAAAATACTACGTGTGATTCCCCAGGACCCACTGAGGAAAAACACAGGCACATGCCAATGCTACTCTTAATGCTCAGGTGGCCTAGATGATGTTGCCTTATTCAAATAAAGACCTTGTTTTTAAGGGCCTGGAATAAGGTAGAGATAGCAGGAAAATTCCTTCTCCTTTGTGAAGATTTTACAGGGTGCAAATGAACCATATCCAAATTTTTAGCCCGTCTTCAGGATGCTGTCTTAAAAACTGTGGATGTTGGCCCTGCTTCAAAAATTTTGTTACAAACATTGTCTTTTGAAAATGCAATGCTGATTGTGAAAATGTTGGCCATTAAGGCCACTGGGGCCAATTTAGTGATATATTGAGCTTGTGCTGGGTTGGAGGGGCTATTATAATGCTCAATTATTACTGGGCCCTATTTAAGCCTATAGAAAATACACACGGTATTTGCTTCTTTGGGTCCGGCATTTCAAAGAATGTCGAAAAATTGAACATTTTTTCCCTCAGAGAAAGCTGCCTTCAGATGTGTGCAAACGTTGTGGCAAAGGTCGACATTGGCAATGAATGTCGATCCAAAAATGATAAAGTGGAAATTTACCGTCTCCTCTCCCGGGAAATGGGAGCCGGGTCCACAGGCTTGGGGTCCACCAACAATACTGCAAGCCTCCACTCCCATGAAGGCCTACAACATCAGAGAAGATCGAGTCCTTAGTACCCTTAGGATACCACCCCTTACCCAGTTTCCCAGCTTATGTGGCAACTAAGCAGAGCGCCGCTGCTGACTTAGCTATTACTCAGCCTTATACCTTGTCTCCTAATGGAGGAGTATATAATAGCTACTGGAGTGTGTGGCCCTTTGCCAAAAGGACATGTAGGACTTTTGTTAGGTCGAAGCAGCAGTACTATACGGGGGTTAATGATAATTCCAAAATTATTGATCCTGATTTTACAAATGAAATTCTTATTATGGTACATGTCTCATAATTTATATGCCTAGAGGCAGGGGAACATATGCACATTACTTTTAGCCTTTTTTTCATTCTATCTAGAGAGTATCTCGGCAGGGCGGGTTCGGTAGGACAGGAAAAACTGTTTTTTGGGAAACTTTAGTTTCTGATCAAAAGCCCTTATGTTCATTGCACAAATGGAATAGTTTTGGGGGTTAATTGACAAGGGGCGGATGTGTCTATCATTTGTTTATCAAAAGTGACCTATAATATAAAAAAAAAAAGTTTCAAGCTACACTCACTGGCTTGGGTGCTGCTTCTATGGTTTATCAAAGCATAGAACCTTTAACCTGTGTCGGTCCTAAGGTCAACAAGGTCAAATGTTTTTTTATATTGTCCTATCAATATAATTCTTTGGGGACAAAAATATTTACAACAATTTGGTGCTTTTAAAACATTCCTATATTCTTCAGCTGCCAAAAATATGATGTTCAAAGTGGGCCACAATCCTTTAAACTCATAGCCACTGTTCACCAGCCTCAACCTTTACAATAAAGTGAAAAACTACCACTCCTGTTTGGTGGAACAGTGGCCATTATCTAAAAAAAAAGAAAAAAAAAAAAAAAAAACTTGGGGGTTAAAGAGTGTCAAAGAACAATTGGCTAGGGGCATATAGAGCCAAGTATTTCTGCATGGAATTCCCCTGTCTTTGTCATGTAAAAAAATAAAATAAATAAAAAATAAAGTAAAAAATGGTGTTTATTAACTGATCTTAAAACTATAATGTTTACATTCAACCTATGAGGAGTTTATAGCCTGGTTTTACTAATCCCGCTTATCCCACAAAGTTAAAAATTAATGGTCATAGATTCAAGATTGTTTTTTCTTCTATTCCATACCACTCAAAATTATAAAAAGATTGCCTTTTTATTCCTAAATATAGTAATAAACAGCCCACTCAAAATATCAGTGAATGCTCTCCCCAGGGTATACTTAGCCCTACTTTATGTCAAAAATTCATACATAAGACTTTAATCCTGAAAAACAGTTTCCAACTTGTTTAATTATCATATATGGTGATATATTGGCTCACCTGATGTAACCCTCCAAAATCAAGTTTTAGTTTTACACAACAGTTTATTCATTATAATTTACAAATATCTCCAAAAAAAATACAAAACTCATTTCCCCATTCAATATTTGGGGTATCTATTGGCTTAAAAACAATCCACCCACAAAAGGTTCAAATTAGGAGAGATAACAACTATGAACTTAGACTTTCAAAATTGTTGGGGGTGTTATTGGCTTCGTCCCATCTTAGGTTTCCTATTTATAAATTACAACATTGTTTGTTACCTTGGAAGGGGATTCGGATTTAAAAGTTCTCGGCACTTATCCTTGCTGCAAAGGAGGAATGTCTTTTGGGAAATAAATATAGTAAGCTCACCTTATTATATTATACCCGATCTCCACTTTTTTTGCTTTTTCATACTCCTCATTCACCAACCCCATCTTACATCAAATAATAAACATTCTAAGTGCTATTTTGGCTAATAAGCCATGAAAAAAATTTACCCTTATATTAATAATTGGCTAAATATTTTTAAAGGGCAACATAAAACTCGTCAATTGCTTGAAATTACCCTGTAAAATTATTACCTGATTATCTATGAACATTAAAATCTCTACTAAAACTCATAAAAGATAACAAGTGACTTGTACTAAGTATACTGGGTCCTTTTCACACTATCCCAGTCATAGATTATTTTCTTTTCTACAACTTTCTTTCCTGCCCTATATCCTATTTCTTATACTCAGTTAAAGGTCCACATTTTTACGATTCCTCTAGCAATGAAAAAGGGATATTGGGCATCAACAATTCTCACTATCCATAAATCTGTACACGGGAGAACTTTTTGCCATTCTTATGGTACTGCAAGATTGGCCTCAAACCGCTTGTTATATAGTAATTCCCAATATGCTTTATGTGACTAAGTATATTTCTCAAAATTCTTCCATTTCTCCCAAAAACTCCTTTCGAACTATTTTCCTTATTGTTTTTGACTCTTCCCATACAATCCCTCTTTTTCACTCATATTCGTTTACATTCAGCTTTACCGGACTTTAACTTTTAGCAAAGCCAAATTGATTCTTTACTTGTGGCAATGTCCAACAGGCTCAGGTGAATCTCAATTACATCATCTAACAGTTTAGGATACAACAGCGATTTTCTATAAACCGCCGTCAAGTTAGCTATTGTCGAGCCTGTCCATCTTGTGCTCCTATATAAAATCCCCGAGATACTCAACAAAATCATTTGACAAACAAATTAACATTTTCTTCTTTGGTTGTTTAAAATATGTTCATCATATAATTATACTTGACACACTTCCAATGGGCTAACGTACCCTAAAAAAGCTGATTCTGTCATTACTCATTTACTTACTTACTTTACAGTTATAGGAGTTCCTACAATTAAAAACTGACAATACTCCCTACTTATCTCTCACAAATTGGCGCTTCCTCTCTATACCACATTCGTCATTCCACTGGTATTCCATTTAACAGTCAAGGTCAAACATTATTAAAGAGCTAATACTACCTTAAAATTACAAATTTTAAAACAAAGGGGAAATGGACGAGATTCCCCAAAACATCAAATTCTGAAAGTCTTTTTACTTTAAATTTTCTTAACTATTGGCACCAGTTACAGCAATCTGCAGCAGTAAAACATTTTCAGCAACCCTAGAAAAGCCACAAGCTGCAATTTGTGGTGTGTACTATCCTTTATTACAAGGCCAATATTTAAAAGGAAAAGTTTTACAATGGGGTCGAGGTTATGCTCTCGTTTGTATAGGTGCCGGAGATGAGTGGTTCCCATCCCGACGGTTTAAAACAGTGCCATGGCAAGAGAGGCCGCTGGAGGACTTCCTGGCAGCATTTAAAATAAATTGAGACTCAGAAAACCTTCACTTCAAAACTCGACGAACGGGCCCCGACTGGGGTCAGCTAAAAAAGCTTACTCAAGAGCTGAAGGGGTTGCTCACAAGCTAGACACCCAAAACTCCACTGACTTTATTTCTGGTCTGCTAGCTGTGTGAATTGCCAGGTAACAGCTGGAGAATTACACTATGGGGCTTATATTCCCTTTCCACCCTTAATATCAGGTGTGGCCTGGGGAGACAAAAGAGTTTTAGTATTTACTATGATACGCTGGTGCCATCACCCTTTTAAAATCAGGTCCGGGTTAGCACAGGTGCGTAAACAGTTTACTACAATTTGGGGTGAAGGGTTACCTATAGTCTTGGGAACAGTCACATTGTTTACATGTTCTCAGGACTTGGGCTGTATGCTTTAATCATAGTCACATTGCTGCCTTTACTTGATTGTTGTTACTCGAGTTTTAATATATATACATGCTCTGCTTAACGAAACCTCGCACTACATTATCTTATGTCTTTCCTGACGTGTCCAGAGGTGTTTCCCAATTAGAGTGGACTAGATGTAGAGGAAGTGGACCACGATTATATTAGAGGTAAAAGGTAGGATACAGATACCTTGTCACTGACTGAGTGTGCATGGGGATTTTCAGACTAAGTTTAGCCACATTAGCCTACAATGACATAAAATAATCACAGCATTTATGCTGTGGTAATGAAACTATTATTTGGCATGATGGTGGCTTATCGCCCCCTATGCCACATTTGGCCAACTCTCACAAATACAAAGTCTATATGACTTACTAGCTACTGCAAACCAATGTTATTTTACGGGAACACTGTCTTTAAATACACTAATCTTTCTATCCTTTCCATATATCTTACATCAGAAAGTCTAGATATGTCTTGCTGTGAAAAACCTACTGTTGTGTGCAGGTCTTTAAACGGGATAATAATCAGGAGTAGTACTGTGCAGGCAATTGTACATTTTTAAGCTATAAATACTACTTGGTGGCATATAATTGGAGTGAGACTCACTCCGATATATATATTTAAGAGCTAGAAAGAGACCTGGTTACTGGTGAACTTGACACCACCTGGAGTGAATCGCTGGGATTACTCAATTTACAAAGTAATGCAAGATCTTGTCCACCCGCGAGAAGCGGTTGGGATAGTCATACAGCCGTAGTGGGACTTGTGGCCATTGTCCACCGCCGCTGTTGCTGGACTGGCGTTACTCAGAGTATCCAAATGCAGAGTTCGTACAACAATGGCATGAACAATCCACTTGTTGTGGCAACAACAACGAGACATCAATGTCATTTGACTGAACGAGAGATAACTTAGAACAAGTGGTTTCTTGGATAGGGATCAGCTGACAGTGTTAAATACTTGAGCCTTGTTAAAATGTGACTGGAATACTACTCAATTTGTATTACCCCTGTTCCTTTTAACAGCACTGTACATAATTGGGCAGAGATAAAAAGGCTTTTAATTGGCATAATAAATTTCCCTGGAAATACAAGAACTAACACACAATATTTCTGAAAGTTCGTAATCATACCATTGCTGACTGGCGCAGATTTATGACTGGTATTGCACAAAGCTTGATCTTTAAACCCTATAGTCCTTAAAAACTTTACTGACTTCTGTTTCTAGTAATGTATTGATTGTTGTTTGTGCCTTTGTCATTTTCACAGTCTGCTGGAAACGGTGGAAAGGGCAAACACCGAATCCCAGGAGCCAAACATGTGATGAGTGATTTGAAAGAAATTCAAACCTGTAATAAAGAAGGGGGAGATTAGAGGACGCGTGCTTGCAAACGAGACGTTCCCGATAAGCCCTGCTCTTGCGACACAAGAGGACGGTCCTTCTGCAACAGGAAGGCAAAGGGCCAGCTGTGAAAGTGGGCTCTGGGAACTGGTCAATGTACTATCTTGGGAGTCAAGGAGGTCAGAGAAGCAACACATGCCCCAGACTTGGTAACATTCCACAAACGGCTTATAAAATAAGCAGGTGTGCCTTTCGGCGCGGCGCCACCTGTATGTCTTGTCCTGTGCTGTCTTGTGTTGATTCCTTTGTTAGGAAAACACTGGACCCCAACATCATTATACTTCTCACATCTTATTCAATATCAAGAGTTCATATAATAAGCTTAAAGTGGATTGGTGTAATAGATCTTTCAGAAAAGTAAGCCCTTAAGTAAAGAAATATTTTTTGAGGAAGCACATTAACATATAAAGAGGGGTGTAGTAGCTTACTTGTGTCACAGGTTTTTATTGTACACATTTGTACACAGGAAAACCCTGAGGTAGTTGTTCCACTTGCTCAGCATCAGGGATTTGTATGAAGAATAACCTGCAAATTAATGAATTGGAAAAACATTGTTTCAAAAACTACGATTATAAAGACAAAACTTTTACTAAATATTATTTTGCAGATACAGTAAATATTTTATTTATTTTATTTTATTTTATTTATTTTTATTTTTTGATTGATGGAGTCTCGCTCTGTCACCTGGGCTGGAGTGCAGTGGCGGATTCAGCTCCTTCAAGCTCCGCCTCGGGTTTACGCCATTCCTCTGCCTAGCCTCCCGAGTAGGTGGGACTACAGGTGCAGTCCCTCGCCGGCTAGCTTTTTTTGTATTTTTTAGTAGACGGGGTTTCACCATGTTAGCCAGGATGGTCTCGAACTCCTGACCGTGTATCCGCCCGTCTCGGCCTCCCAAAGTGCTGGGATTACAGCTTGAGTCACCACGCCCAGCCTGATACACAAATATTTTAAAAATTTAATCCAAAATTAAGTAAATATCAGAGAATCCACAGTAGAAATACCTGTCTCTAAACTTCAGACATTACCTTTAATCAGATTGCTGAGGACAGGAAAAAATTCAAAACTAAGTTGGTAAAAAGAAAAATATTGTTATGTAACTTTAAAGAAGTAGATCTTGAAGAGTTATAATTTCATTAAAGTATATCTTGTTCTGAAAATATAGATTTTTTTCACCAGACACAGTGGCTTAACGCCAGACACTGTAAGGCCAACATTTTTGGATGATGAGGTGGGCAGATCACCTGAGGTCAAGACAGCCTGGCCAACATGGTGAAACCCCTGTCTCTAAAAAGAAATACAAAACTTAGTGAGCATGGTACACCTGTAGTCCCAGCTACTTGGAGGCTGGGCAGAGAATCACTTGAACCTGGGAGCCAGAGGTGCAGTGGCTGAGATGTTGCCACTGCATTGCAGTCTGGGTGACAGAGCGAGACTGTCTCCAAAGAAAAGAAAAAAATAAAACAGTTTTTGGAACTGAATAAGATGGAATCAACTCTTACATGCTACAAAGAAAAAGAAAAAAATAAACACAGCTTTTATGGAAACTAATAACGCTGACAATTCATCACTCTTAAAGTGATGCACTGCGCCTAGAGCCTCCGCCTCACTTTATTTATACTCCATAAATTCCACGTCAGCACAGTGCAAAACAAACTTTCTGCACCCAGATATAACCTTCTGCTTAGTTCCTTATCTCTAAGTTCTTTCTTATTTTGTTTGCCTTCTTGGCACCTACTAGAGTTCATTAAAAGTTCAACTAGAGATAACTGTCCTTGACTACTGGAGTTCATTGAAAGTGCAACTAGCTAGAGATACTGTCCTTGAGCCTTATCTATTCTTAGCATATTATTTTCAATGGCCCCTGCACTTTTTGTATTTTTATCACCATAATTTAGACATTTTTGTTGTTATCCTCATTTTTCTAACTTTTTATACTCTTTTGTGTTCCCGTTTCATGCGTTGAGTATTATTCCATTTTTTTTTTTTTTTTTTTTTTTTTGAGACGGAGTCTCGCTCTGTGGCCCAGGCTGGAGTGCAGTGGCTGGATCTCAGCTCACTGCAAGCTCCGCCTCCCGGGTTTACGCCATTCTCCTGCCTCAGTCTCCCAAGTAGCTGGGACTACAGGCACCCGCCACCTCGCCTGGCTAGTTTTTTTTTTTTTGTATTTTTTAGTAGAGACGGGGTTTCACCATGTTAGCCAGGATGGTCTCGATCTCCTGACCTCGTGATCCGCCCGTCTCGGCCTCCCAAAGTGCTGGGATTACAGGCTTGAGCCACCGCACCCGGCGTATTATTCCATTTTTAAAATTAGTGTATAAATTTTTAATGGTTTCTTTCTGAAATTTTTATAATATTTGTGGTGGGATTATATTGCCCTGTTTTGTATAGATTGTAATCTTTGAGATTTGGACATTTAAAAAGGTTACCTGTCACAAAATTTATAATGTGGCTTTCTCCTGGCATAGTCAGAAAACAATGGTCTTGACTAGAGATTGTGTGGGTCTGTCAAACATGTTCTTCAGATTTGTCTTGTCTGAAATTTTGTGCTTACTTTTAGTTTAGAGAGATTATGTTTCTTCTGAAAAGTAATTACCTGGTACCCCTGTTCTCTCTCTGCAGCACTGCAGTGCTCTGCTGCAATGTATTTACCTTTGGTCTCAGCAGACTCAAACTGCCATTTGAAAGTATACCATCATTTATTTCAGCAGTTTATGTCATGGGAGACAGAAATCAGTGTGTGGAAAGGCCAGTAGAAGACAGAAATTAAATTGTACATGTCAATATTTCACTTTCCTTTAAAAAAAACACAGAATTTGGCAATTTACTTCTGAAGGGACTAGGTAATACTGAGGAACAGAAAGAGTTGTAATGGGTAAATTTAACAAACTTTTCCTTTTGTGTGTGTGGTTCTTTGCATTGGGTTTAATTCAGACACTGTACACACTTAACTCATGTATAAATTATCCACATATGTATTTTGGTCTGTATGTTTTCATTACATTTATATGTCTGTGAAGAATTAGGGCCTGTGTCATATTGCAATGTCATCTTGCTTATGTAGGTTGAATAATTTTATAGGTTAGATTTGGAAACTGTGTTTATCTGAGTCTAATAAGTGGACTAATTTGTTATTTTTATTTCTTTTCAGTTATATGTTCTCATTTTGCTCAACACCTTTGGCCAGAGCAGGGCATAGAAGATTCTCTCTGAAAAGTGATATTGAGAAGATACGAAAAATGTGGACCTGAGAATTTACAGTTAAAAATTGGTTGTATCAATGTGGATGAGTGTAAGGTGCACAAAAAAGGTTATAATAAGCTTAAGCAGAGTTTGACAACTACACAGAGCAAAGTATTTCAATGTGGACAAATATGCAAACGTCTTTCATAAATGTTCAAATTCAAAAAGACATAAGATAAGGCATACTGGAAAGAAGCTCTTTAAATGTAAGGAATATGTCAGATCATTTTGCATGCGTTCACACCTATTTCAACATAAAATAATTTATACTAAAGAGAATTCCTACAAATGTGAAGAAGATGGCAAAGCCTTTAACTGGTCCTCAACCTTTACTTATTATAAGAGAATTCGTACTGGAGAGAAACCCTACAAATGTGAAGAATGTGGCAAAGCTTTCAACCTGTCCTCAAACCTTATGGAACATAAGAGAATTCATACTGGAGAGAAACCCTACAAATATGAAGAATGTGGCATAGCCTATGGTAACTTCTCAACCCTTAGTAAACATAAGGTAATTCATACTGGAGAGAAACCCTACAAATGTGAAGAATGTGGCAAAGCCTTCAGCTGGCCTTCAAGCCTTACTGAACACAAGAGAATTCATGTTGGAGAGGAACCCTACAAATGTGAAGAATGTGGCAAAGCCTTCAGTAAGGTCACAAACCTAACTAAACATAAGGTAATTCATACTGGAGAGAAACCCTACAAATGTGAAGAATGTGGCAAAGCCTTTAGCTGGGTCTCAGTCTTCAATAAACATAAGAAAATTTATGCTGGAAAGAAATTCTACAAATGTGAAGAATGTGGTAAAGACTTAAACCAATCCTCACACCTTACTGCTCATAAGAGAATTCATACTGGAGGAAAAACCCTACAAATGTGAAAAATGTGGCAAAGCTTTCAATTAGTTCTCAACCCTTACTGAACATAAGGGAATTTATACAGAAGGGAAACCCTACAAATGTGAAGAACGTGGCAGATTTTTTAACTGTTCCTCAATCCTTGCTAAACATAAGGTAATTCACACTGGAGGGAATTCCTACAATTGTGTGGAATGTGGCAAAGCCTTTAACCAGTCCTTAAGGCTTACCAGATATAAGACAACTCATACTGGAGAGAAACCATACACGTGCGAAGAATGTGGGAAAGCCTCTAACAGATCCTCAATTCTTAACAGACACAGGCTAATTCATAGTAGAGACAAACTACAAATCTGAAAAATGTGACAATGCTTTTGGCAACACCTGAAACTTTTCTGATTATACAAGAAATCATACTACTGAAAAATCCTAGAAATGTGAAGAATGTGACAAAGCATTTAAATGGCTGTCACACTTGATTGTAGGTAAGATAACTCATTGGAGAAAACTACTGATAGGAACAATATGGCAAAACATTTAACCAATGCGCATGCCTTATTGTAAAGGAAAGCATTTATACTAGCCTGGACAACAGAGGGAAACTCTGTCTGGAAAAAAAAAAATTGTGAATGTCATTTGTAGAGGACTGCATGCTCGCAAACGAGATGTTCCCGATAAGCCCTGCTCTTGCAGACAAAGCAGGATGGTCCTTCTCTGCAAACAGGAAGGGCAAAGAAGCCAGCTGTAAGAGTGGGCTCGGGGAACTGGTCAATGTTTACTAATCTTGGGAGTCAAGGAAAGGTCAGAGAAGCAACACATGCCCCGTGACTTTGGTAACATTCCACAAACGGCTGTATGAAAAAAAGCAGAGTGTGCCTTTCAGCGCGGCCGCCATGTATGTCTTGTCCTGTGCTGTCTTGTGTGTTCATTCCTTTGTTTAGGAAACACGCGGACCCCAACAACTGACGCAGTGAGCAGGGTCCGTGGCTCCAAGAGAGCAAGGAACCGGAGGGGGAGCACCCCGGGTGTGTAAGTACAGAAGGGGGACCCACGGGATAATTATGGGGAATTCCACCTCTCTGGCCTCAGAATATTTACGGCTGTTTCAAGGACTGTTGCTGTCTATAGGAGTAGAAGTGAAAGAAAAGACTTTGAAGCGATTGTTTGCCCATGTTGAACAACATTGTTACTGGTTTCAGTATCAGACTAAAGTGCAGCTGAATCGGAGAGAATGGTTACAGGTAGTAAAAGCTCTGTGTAGAGCTCACCAGTTAGGGGATACTATGCCTCTAACTTTGTGGACCTTGTGTAAGCTCTATCACTCAGGCATCAGAGTTACTTGAGACTGATTCAGAGCATGGTGATGTAGCCACAGGAGGAAAGGCATCTGAGGATTTGGAAAAAAGTGAATCTGAAATAGAGCCCATTTATGCCAGGGTAACAGAAGATGGGGGGGTAGCAAAAGGGGGAGAAGAGGAAGAGCCAACTCTTTCTTCTTCTCAGGGGAATTCTGACATGCAGCGTATTATGGAAGTGCTTCAACAGATATTACAGATACATTCTTCTAATTCACCTTTGCAAGCTTTCCCTGTTTCTTTTCCTTCTGCCCCATTAGAAGGGGATTTTCCAGTGCCTCCAACCCCACAGCTTCCTTACCTTTGGCAAAGTTTTCTCAGTGCCTTTCCTGCCATTGGGGGAGGGAGAAGAGAAAAAAATAAGAGAATTTGAGGATCTGGATTTTTTTCCAGTTATTCGTGCTCCTTTTGCTCCTAATGCTCAGTTTCCAAATGGTGGCAATAGTGTCCAATTTACTGCCTTACAATTTAAATTTTTGAAAGAAATGAAAGCTGCCATTTCTAACTATGGACCTCAATCTCCTTTTGTCCTTGGTCTTCTTGATGCTTTTTCATCAGAAAATTTGATGATTCCTATAGACTGGGAGACTTTGGGGAAGGCTGTTCTTGATCGTTCTCAGTGGTTACAGTTGCACAGCTGGTGGATGGATGAAGCACATGTGCAGGCTACGAAAAAATACTACGTGTGATTCCCCAGGACCCACTGAGGAAACAACTCACAGGCACATGCCAATATGCTACTCTTAATGCTCAGGCTGGCCTAGATGATGTTGCCCTTATTCAAATAAAGACCTTGTTTTTAAGGGCCTGGAATAAGGTAGAGATAGCAGGAAAATCTTCCTTCTCCTTTGTGAAGATTTTACAGGGTGCAAATGAACCATATCCAAATTTTGTAGCCCGTCTTCAGGATGCTGTCTTAAAAACTGTGGATGTTGGCCCTGCTTCAAAAATTTTGTTACAAACATTGTCTTTTGAAAATGCTAATGCTGATTGTGAAAAATTGTTGAGACCATTAAAGGCCACTGGGGCCAATTTAGATGAATATATTAGAGCTTGTGCTGGTGTTGGAGGGGCTATTTATAATGCTCAATTATTTACTGGAGCCCTATTTAAAGCCTTAAAAGAAAATAACAAACAAGGTATTTGCTTTCAATGTGGTAAACCTGGACATTTCAAGAAAGAATGTCGTAAAAAATTGAACATTTTTATCCCTCAAGGCAGAAAGCTGCCTTCAGACTGTGTGCAAACGTTGTGGCAAAGGTCGACATTGGACAAATGAATGTCGATCCAAAACTGATAAAAGTGGAAATTTACCATCTCCTCTCCCGGGAAATGGGAGCCGGGGTCCACAGGCTTGGGGTCCCAACAAATACAATGCAAAGCCTACCACAATACCCAGTGAGAAATGGCCTACAACATCAAGGAATGAATTCGAGTCCTCCTTAAGGATACCACCCCTTACCCCAGTTTCCCAGCTTTATGTGGCAACTAAGCAGAGCGCCGCTGCTGACTTAGCTATTACTCAGCCTTATACCTTGTCTCCTAATGGAGGAGTATATAAATTAGCTACTGGAGTGTGTGGCCCTTTGCCAAAAGGACATGTAGGACTTTTGTTAGGTCGAAGCAGCAGTACTATACGGGGGTTAATGATAATTCCAAAAATTATTGATCCTGATTTTACAAATGAAATTCTTATTATGGTACATGTCTCATAATTTATATGCCTAGAGGCAGGGGAACATATTGCACAATTACTTTTATGCCTTTTTTTCATTCCTATCTAGAGAGGTATCTCGGCAGGGCGGGTTCGGTAGCACAGGAAAAACTGTTTTTTGGGAAACTTTAGTTTCTGATCAAAAGCCCTTATGTTCATTGCACATTAATGGAATAGTTTTTGAGGGGTTAATTGACACGGGGGCGGATGTGTCTATCATTTGTTTAAATCAGTGACCTATACAATATAAAAAAAAAAGTTTCAGCTACACTCACTGGCTTGGGTGCTGCTTCTATGGTTTATCAAAGCATAGAACCTTTAACCTGTGTCGGTCCTAAAGGTCAACAAGGTCAAATGTTTTTTTATATTGTTCCTATCAATATTAATCTTTGGGGACAAAATATTTTACAACAATTTGGTGCTTTTAAAACATTCCTCATATTTCTTCAGCTGCCAAAAATATGATGTTCAAAGTGGGCCACAATCCTTTAAACTCATAGCCACTGTTCACCAGCCTCAACCTTTACAATTAAAGTGAAAAACTACCACTCCTGTTTGGGTGGAACAGTGGCCATTATCTAAAAAAAAAAGAAAAAAAAAAAAAAAAAAACTTGGGGGTTTAAAAGAGTTAGTCAAAGAAACAATTGGCTGAGGGGCATATAGAGCCAAGTATTTCTGCATGGAATTCCCCTGTCTTTGTCATGTAAAAAAATAAAAATAAATAAAAAATAAAGTAAAAAATGGTGTTTATTAACTGATCTTAAAACTATAAATGTTTACATTCAACCTATGAGGAGTTTATAGCCTGGTTTTACTAATCCCGCTTTTATCCCACAAAGTTAAAAATTAATGGTCATAGATCTCAAAGATTGTTTTTTCTCTATTCCATTACAACCTCAAAATTATAAAAAGATTGCCTTTATTATTCCTAAATATAGTAATAAACAGCCCACTCAAAAATATCAGTGAAATGCTCTTCCCCAGGGTATACTTAATAGCCCTACTTTATGTCAAAAATTCATACATAAGACTTTAAATCCTGTAAAAAAACAGTTTCCAACTGTGTTAATTTATCATTATATGGATGATATTTTATTGGCTACCCCTGATGTAACCCTCCAAAATCAAGTTTTCAAGGTTTTACAACAACAGTTAATTCATTATAATTTACAAATATCTCCTAAAAAAAATACAAACTCAGTTCCCCATTCAATATTTGGGGTATCTATTGGCTAAAAAACAAATCCACCCACAAAAGGTTCAAATTAGGAGAGATCAACTAATGACCCTTAATGACTTTCAAAAATTGTTGGGGGTGTTAATTGGCTTCGTCCCATCTTAGGTATTCCTATTTATAAATTACAACATTGGTTTGCTACCTTGGAAGGGGATTCGGATTTAAACAGTTCTCGGCACTTATCCCTTGCTGCAAAGGAGGAATTGTCTTTTGTGGAAAATAAAATTAGTAAAGCTCACCTTAATTATATTATACCCGATCTTCCACTCTCTTTTTGACTTTTTCATACTCCTCATTCACCAACAGCCATCTTACATCAAAATAATAACATTCTAAAGTGGCTATTTTTGGCTAATAAAGCCATGAAAAAAATTTACCCTTATATTAATAAATTGGCTAAATTAATTTTTAAAGGGCAACATAAAACTCGTCAATTGCTTGAAATTAACCCTGTAAAAATTATTACCTGATTATCTAATGAATACATTAAATCTCTACTAAAATCTCATAAAAGATAACAAGTGACTTGTACTAAGTATACTGGTTCCTTTTCTCAGCACTATCCCAGTCATAGATTATTTTCTTTTCTACAACAATATTCTTTCCTGCCCTATAATCCTATTTCTTATACTCCAGTTAAAGGTCCCACCTTTTTTACTGATTCCTCTAGCAATGAAAAAGCTGGATATTGGGCATCAAACAATTCAAAAATTTCTCACTATCCATTTAAATCTGTACAACAGGGAGAACTTTTTGCCATTCTTATGGTACTGCAAGATTGGCCTCAAACCGCTTGTAATATAGTTAGTAATTCCCAATATGCTGTATATGTGACTAAGTATATTTCTCAAACTTCTTTACCATTACTCCCAAAAACTCCTTTACGAAACTATTTTCCTTATTGTTTTTGACTCTTCCCATACAATCCCTCTTTTTATCACTCATATTCGTTTACATTCAGCTTTACCAGGACCTTTAACTTTTAGCAATAGCCAAATTGATTCTTTACTTGTTGGCAATGTCCAACAGGCTCAGGATGAATCATCAATTACATCATACTAACAGTTTAGGATTACAACAGCGATTTTCTATAACACGCCGTCAAGCTCGAGCTATTGTCAGAGCCTGTCCATCTTGTGCTCCTATTATAAATCCCCGAGATACTCAACAAAATCATATTTGACAAATAAATATAACATATTTCTTCTTTTGGTTGTTTAAAATATGTTCATCATATAATTAATACTTGATCACACTTCCAATGGGCTACACCGTTACCCTCTAAAAAAGCTGATTCTGTCATTACTCATTTACTTACTTACTTTACAGTTATAGGAGTTCCTACTAAATTAAAAACTGACAATACTCCTACTTATTACTCTCACAAATTGGCTGCCTTCCTCTCTTCATACCACATTCGTCATTCCACTGGTATTCCATTTAACAGTCAAGGTCAAACAATTATTAAAAGAGCTAATACTACCTTAAAATTACAACTTTTAAAACAAACGGGGAAATGGACGAGATTCCCCAAAACATCAAATTCTGAAAGCTCTTTTTACTTTAAATTTTCTTAACTATTGGCACCAGTTACAGCAATCTGCAGCAGTAAAACATTTTCAGCAACCTCTAGAAAAGCCACAAGCTAGCAATTTGTGGGTGTACTATCCTTTATTACAAGGCCAATATTTAAAAGGAAAAGTTTTACAATGGGGTCGAGGTTATGCTCTCGTTTGTATAGGTGCCGGAGATGAGTGGTTCCCATCCCGACGGTTAAAACAGTGCCATGGCGAAGAGAGGCCGGCTGGAGGACTTCCTGGCGGCATTTCGAAAATTAAATCTGAGTACTCAGAAAACCTTCACCTTCAAAACTCGACGAACGGAGCCCCCGACATGGGGTCAGCTAAAAAAGCTTACTCAAGAAGCTGAAGGGGTTGCTCAACAAGCTAGACATCCCAAAACCTCACTGACTTTATTTCTGGCTATGCTAGCTGTAGTGAATTGCCAGGTAACAGCTGGAGAATTCACATATGGGGCTTATATTCCCTTTCCACCCTTATATCAAGGTGTGGCCTGGGGAGACAAAGAAGTTTTAGTATTTACTAATGATACTGCTTGGATGCCATCACCTTTTTAAAATCAGGATCCTGAGTTAGACACAGGTGCAGTAAACAGTTCATATCAATTTGGGGTGGAAGGGTTACCTATATGTCTTGGGAACAGTCCACATTGTTTACATGCTTCTCATGAGGCTTGGGCTGTATGCTGTAATCATAGTCACATTGCTGCCTTTACTATGATTGTTGTTACTCCGAGTTTTAAATATAATCATACTGCTCTGCTTAACGAAACCTCGCCTACTACATTATCGTTATATCCTATTCCTGACGTGTCCAGAGGTGTTTCCCAATTAGAGTGGACTAGATGTAGAGGAAGTGGACCACGATTATTATTAGAGGTAAAAGGTAGGAATTACAGATACCTTGTCACTGACTGAAGTGTGCATGGGGATTTTCAGACTAAGTTTAGCCACATTAGCCTACAATGACATAAAATTAATCACAGCATTTATGCTGATGGTAATGAAACTATTATTTGGCATGATGGTGGCTTATCGCCCCCTATGCCACATTTGGCCAACATCTCACAAATACAAAGTCATATATGAAACTTACTAGCTACTGGCAAACCAATGTCTACTTTTACGGGAAACATGTCTTTAAATACCACTAATCTTTCTAATCCTTTCCATATATCTTTACATCGAAACAGATCTAGATATGTCATTGCTTGTGTAAAAAACCTTACTTGTTGTTAGCAGGAATCTTTAAACGGGATAATAATACAGGAGTAGTTAACTGTGCAGGCAATTGTACATTTTTAAGCTGTATAAATATTACTTGGTGGCATAATAATTGGAGTGAGACTCACTCCGATATATATATTTTAAGAGCTAGAAAAGAGACCTGGTTACTGGTGAACTTGACACGCACCTGGAGTGAATCTGCTGGGATTACTCAAATTTACAAAGTAATGCAAGATCTTGTCCACCGCAGCCAGAGAGCGGTTGGGATAGTCATAACAGCAGTAGTGGGACTTGTGGCCATTGCTTCCACCGCCGCTGTTGCTGGACTGGCGTTACATCAGAGTATCCAAAATGCAGAGTTCGTACAACAATGGCATGAACAATCTCACTTGTTGTGGCAACAACAACGAGACATCAATGCTCATTTGACTGAACGAGTAGATAACTTAGAACAAGTGGTTTCTTGGATAGGGGATCAGCTGACAGTGTTAAATACTTGAGCCTTGTTAAAATGTGACTGGAATACTACTCAATTTTGTATTACCCCTGTTCCTTTTAACAGCACTGTACATAATTGGGCAGAGATAAAAAGGCTTTTAATTGGCCATAATAATATTTCCCTGGAAATACAAGAACTAACACACAATATTTCTGAAATGTTTCGTAATCAGTTACCATTGCTGACTGGCGCAGATTTAATGACTGGTATTGCACAAAGCTTGAATTCTTTAAACCCTATGAGTCCTATAAAAACTTTACTGACTTCTGTTTCTAGTAATGTATTGATTGTTGTTTTTGCCTTTGTCATTTTCACAGTCTGCTGGAAACGGTGTGAAAGGGCAAACACCGAATCCCAGTGAGCCCAACATGTGATGATGGTTTGGAAAGAAATTCAAACCTGTACATAAAGAAGGGGGAGATGTAGAGGACTGCGTGCTCACAAACGAGACGTTCCCGATAAGCCCTGCTTTTGCAGACAAAGCAGGACGGTCCTTCTCTGCAAACAGAAAGGACAAAGGAGCCAGCTGTAAACAGTGGGCTCTGGGAACTGGTCAATGTTTACTGATCTTGGGAGTCAAGGAAAGGTCAGAGAAGCAACACATGCCCCATGACTTGGTAACATTCCACAAACGGCTGTATAAAATAAAGCAGAGTGTGCCTTTCGGCGCGGCCACCATGTATGTCTTGTCCTGTGTTGTCTCTGTGTTGATTCCTTTGTTTAGGAAACACACGGGACCCCAACATCATTAATATCTTCTCACATCTTATTCAATATCAGAGAGTTCATATTAAATAAAAGCATTAAAAGTGGAATTGGTGTCAATAGATCTTTCAGAAAATGTAAGCCCTTAAAGTACAGAAGAATATTTATTTTGAGGAAGCACATTACAAATATAAAGAGGGTTGTAGTAGCTTTACTTGTGTCACAGGTTTTATTGTACACATTTTGTACTACAGGAAAACCCTGAGGTAGTTGTTCCAACTTTGCTCAGCATCAGGGAATTTGTATTGAAGAATAACCCTGCAAATTTAATGAATTTGGAAAAACATTGTTTCAAAAACTACCGATTATAAAAGACAAAACTTTATACTAAAATATATTTTTGCAGATACAGTAAATATTTTATTTTATTTTATTTTATTTTATTTTATTTTATTTTAATTTTTGAGACATGAGTCTCGCTCTGTCACCTGGGCTGGAGTGCAGTGGCCGGATCTCAGCTCACTTCAAGCTCCGCCTCCCGGGTTTACGCCATTCTCCTGCCTCAGCCTCCCGAGTAGCTGGGACTACAGGTGCCAGTCACCTCGCCCGGCTAGCTTTTTTTGTATTTTTTAGTAGAGACGGGGTTTCACCATGTTAGCCAGGATGGTCTCGAACTCCTGACCTCGTGATCCGCCCGTCTCGGCCTCCCAAAGTGCTGGGATTACAAGCTTGAGTCACCACGCCCAGCCTGATACAATAAATATTTTAAAAATTTAATCCAAAATTAAGTAAATATCAGAGAATCCACAGTAGAAATACCTGTCTCTCAAACTTCAGACATTACCTTTAATCAGATTGCTGAGTACAGGAAAAAATTCAAAACTAAAGTTGGTAAAAAGAAAAATTATTTGTATGTAACTTTAAAAGAAGTAGATCTTTGAAGAGTTATAATTTCATTTAAAGTATACTCTTGTTCTGAAAATATAGATTTTTTTTCACCAGACACAGTGGCTTAACGCCAGACACCTGTAAGGCCAACATTTTGGGATGATGAGGTGGGCAGATCACCTGAGTTCAAGATCAGCCTGGCCAACATGGTGAAACCCCGTGTCTGCTAAAAAGAAATACAAAACTTAGTGAAGCATGGTACACCTGTAGTCCCAGCTACTTGGGAGGCTGAGGCATGAGAATCACTTGAACCTGGGAGCCAGAGGTTGCAGTGAGCTGAGATGTTGCCACTGCATTGCAGTCTGGGTGACAGAGCGAGACTGTCTCCAAAGAAAAAGAAAAAAATAAAACAGCTTATTTGGAAACTGAATAATGATGGAATTCAACTCTTAAATTACAAAAGAAAAAGAAAAAAATAAAACAGCTTATTTGGAAACTGAATAACGATGGAATTCAACTCTTAAATTACTTCATGCTATTTCTTCGTTTCTGTTGTTTTCACATGTAAAACCTGTGACCAGTTCTTTCTGCATCAAAGATTTGGGAGACTTTTATTAGGTGGTCATTATTCATTACTTTTCTTATGGATGACTAAGGACATTAAAATGTAAGATGCATGATGAAAATCTAAGCAGAAGGGCTATTTGTGGTTAACTTATAGAATTGAGTGATATGTGTGAGGTAGGCGTTCAGAGTAATCTTTTTTTTTTTTTTTGAGAGGGAATCTCACTCTGTTGCCCAGGCTGGAGTGCAATGTCATAATCTCGGCTCACTATAAGTTCCTCCTCCCACGTTCAAGCTATGCTCCTGTCTCTGCCTCCCAAGTAGCTGAGATTACAGGTGCCCATGACCACATCCAGCTAAATTTTGTGTTTTAGTAAAACAAGGTTTCACCATGTTGACCAGGCTGTTCTTGAACTTTTGACCTCAAGTGATCTGACTGCCTTGGCTTCCCAAAGTGCTGTGATTATAGGTGTGAGCCACTGCACCCAGCCCTAGGTAATATTCTAATGCATTGTTATGAGAGAAAATCGTTCTTCGGTACAGTTAAAATTAAATGAAAATAATTAAATTAGTATGTCATTTTACTAATTGTACTTTTATGTGATGAAACTGCATTTTTAAAGTTTTAAATTGTGTTAATTTTTTAATTGAACATTTATGACATGTTCAATACTGTTATACATTCAGTAAAGTGTTACTATGCCACTAATTTTAACCTATTCCACTTTACTCAAGGGTATAGCTAAAAGATGGTAACAATACACTATTTGGTAATATAATAGACTAATATTTTTAGTATTCTTTTTCAGTGGCTTTAAACTGCAAATAAGTTAAAGAATATGTTTCCTGTAGGTTAATTGTTTTTACATTTAAATTTATTTTTCTTAGTTTTTGTGTGTACATAATATGTGTATAGATTTATGCCATATATGGCATAGTTTGATACAGTCATACAATGTATAATAATCACATTGTGATAAACAAGGTACCTATAACCTGGCTTTTATGTTTTGTATTACAAACAATTCAATTCTACAGTCTTAGTTATTCTAAATTGTACAGTTAAATTGTTATTGGCTACATGGTTATTTTTATGGTATCATGAAAATTATATATAAGCATAAATAAAATCAATATATTTCTGAGTCCTGAATAATTTTCAAAACTTTATTATGTATTTTTTGAACATGTGGCCTCTGCCTGAGAGCACATAATGGAGTTTTAGTTTTGACTTACAGTTAAATATACACATCTACTAGTCTAAGGATGTAACTTAGGTTTAAGGAATAAGGGTGTTTGAGTATAAGTTTGTAACTGTTTTCAGAAGAAAAGAGCAATATTGAAACAAAACAAAGCATTATAATAAGATGTCTAATTTACTAGAAAACAAAAATCCTCAAAAATGCTAAAAGCAAATGTGTACTCTGGTTTGTATTCAATTTATTACATTATCTTATCGCTTATCATTTAGAATCTTTCCATGCAAATTTTCTGTTTTTACTTGCATGATACTCATGGTAAACCCGTAATCTTTTTTTTTTTTTTTTCCTGAGACCAAGTTTCCTTCTTGTTGCCCAGGCTCGAGTGCAATAGCCTGGTCTTGGCTCACTGCAACCTCCGCCTCCTGGGCTCAAACGATTCTCCTGCCTCAGCCTCCCAAGTAACTGTGATTACAGGCATGTGCCACCACGCCTGGCTAATTTTTGCATTTTGAGTAGAGATGGGGTTTCACCATGTTGGCCAGGTTGGTCTCGAACTCCTGATCTCAGGTGATCACCCATCTCAGCCTCCCAAAGTGCTGGGATTACAGGAGTGAGCCAGCACGCCTGGCCTAGACCCATAATCTTTTTGTTTCTATTTTTTTTGTTTTATAGTTTATGAAGTATTTATTATCTGAACTCATTTGTAGTTATAAGAATAATTTTTATAAAATTTCATCATGCACACAAAATTATTTTTAGAAGTAATTCCACAATTTGTGTATTGTTACGTTTTATTTAGTTAACACATTCCATTAGCTTCTATGGGAGAACCCTATATAAGCTTACTTTAATTATTCCCTTAACTTTTTATAAGTGACAAAAGTAAATTTTATTTATTGAGTCAATTTGTTTCAGTAAGTACTAGGGAAGCTTCGTAAGTCATGTGGATGCTTTTATATATAAATGTTGCCAACAAACATGATGGTGTTTAGTGTGTAACAGATGCTCCATAATTAGTCATAAATATTCCTGCTAAAGTTAGTTTGTAACTTCCAACTCAGAGACGGAAAATATCAATTGCAAAGAAATAACATTTATTCTTCATGTGAGAACATTTTTTCCAGGCTGCAAAGCTGAATCTTGCTGAATTTAAAGAGAAATGCTGGCCGGGCGCGGTGGCTCAAGCCTGTAATCCCAGCACTTTGGGAGGCCGAGACGGGTGGATCACGAGGTTAGGAGATCGAGACCATCCTGGCTAACACGGTGAAACACCGTCTCTACTAAAAAAATACTAAAAAACTAGCCAGGCGAGGTGGCGGGCGCCTGTAGTCCCAGCTTCTCTGGAGGCTGAGGCAGGAGAATGGCATAAACCCAGGAGGCGGAGCTTGCAGTGAGCTGAGATCCGGCCACTTCACTCCAGCCTGGGTGACAGAGCAAGACTCCGTCTCAAAAAAAAAAAAAAAAAAAAGAAAGAAAGAGAAATGCTTCATTCTTTTCCTAATTATCCAAGTTTTATCTTTTTATGTGCATTCAAACCATATACACATCACAGACCTTCTTTTTCTGTGTTATGACTACAGTTTTCTCACCGTTGTTTTCCTGCCATGTGGTTTCACACGGTATGTTGTAGGTTGTAAGGAGGACATTGGTATTTTTTAATGCACTGAAAAATTGATTTAACTGGAAAGTTAAGATAATAACTTATCTTTAAGTTATTATCTTAAAGCCAATAACTTTAAGATTGGCTAATTAACAGAAAAGACATACACCTTCTACCAAAGAGAGGATTAAATCTGTATGGTGTTTCTTTGTAAAAGAAAAATGTTAGGCTTTTATACAAAGTGTGGCGAATATGTAATCTGCTAGAACATACATATAAAAATAAATTTTTAAGAGAATTGCCGGGGGCAGTGGCTCAAGCCTGTAATCCCATCACTTTGGGAGGCCGAGACGGGCGGATCACGAGGTCAGGAGATCGAGACCATCCTGGCTAACACGGTGAAACCCCGTCTCTACTAAAAATACAAAAACTAGCCGGGCGAGGTGGCAGGCGCCTGTAGTCCCAGCTACTCGGGAGACTGAGGCAGGAGAATGGCGTAAACCCGGGAGGCGGAGCTTGCAGTGAGCTGAGATCTGGCCACTGCACTCCAGCCTGGGCGACAGAGCGAGACTCCGCCTCAAAAAAAAAAAAAAAAAAAAAGAGAATTAATAGTGAGCAATTTTAAATTTAGTTATTTAGGATGTTTTTACAGAACAACTTACCTTTCCATGCAAAATCCTCTATTTTAAAGTGTGAATGTTAAAGATGGCAAAACAATAAAATAACCACTGTAAATTTGGAATAATACTTATTTTTCATATTGATATTACAATTTGGAGAAATTTATCACTCGTTTTTTAAATAAATGTTTCAGTGGTTGACGTTTAGTCTACAGTTTATATTCTTAGGTCACCTAACTGTAGTGATCTCCTAGATGATTTTCTCTGAAAACTTTTGGAGATAATGGCAGCTTTTGGATTAAGACATTACCTGTTGGTTTGCATGCAAACCAGTTTACTGTGGTCACACAGTGGCCAATCATGTGAACATAAGCAAGCCGGCCCTTTTCGTGTCTTTCATACCATTACCATAAGCACCAGTAACTCCAGGTGCCCCAAGCTTAAAATAAAAGCCCTAAAGTCTTTGACTTCTCCCATGCACTGTGCTGGGTTCAGAACATGCTGTTAAACATCAGAGTTCCTGTGGTTATGACCGACAAATGAGAAAACAGCAAAGAGACAGTATTTGAAACATTGTTATTCTGTCTGTAGTGTCTTAAAAATATATTTTTAACTTGACAAATAAAATGTATATTTCTTTCGTTAAACATTTTGAAGTATATATATACATTGTCAAATGCTTAGAACTAGGTAATTAATGCTTTATCTTGTTAACATTTTTATGGTTAGACAACATGAAATTTTAAGCATTTTTCAAAAATACAAATACATTATGAACTATAGTCACCATGCTGTGCAATAAATCTCTTGAAATTATTTCTTTTTTCCAAGTATAATTATGTATTATTTGACAGACATCTTTCAATCCCCCCATTTCTTCTAAATACCTTGGCATTTGATGGTCACCAGTTTACTCTACATCGATGAGATTAACTTTTTTAGAATCCATGTGTAAGTGAAAACATGAGACATTAATCTTTCTGTGCTTCCCTTATTTCAACTAATATACTGTCTTCCAGGGTAATCTATGTGATTGAAAATAATAGAATTTTTGTTGTTTAAAGATGAATATTATTCCATAGTGTGTATCTACCACATTGTCCTTACTCATTAGATGTTGCACTGTTGATTTTATGTATTTTACGTGTGAAGAGTGCTGCAAACAACCTAGAAGTACAAATGTTTCTTCATTCTAATTTCATTTTTTTTTTGGATATACAGGGGTGCAATTGTTATATGGTAGTTTGATTTTTAAGTTTTTAAAGAAAATTCTTTTGTTTTTCATAATGGCTGTCCTCACTTACATTCAAACAAATAGTGTGCAAGCATTTTCTTTTCTTCAGAATTCTACCAACACTCTTTTTTCTTCTTCTTCTTATTTTTTTTTTTTTGAGATGGAGTCTCACTGTATTGCCCAGGCTGGAGTGCAGTGGCCGGATCTCAGCTCACTGCAAGCTCCGCCTCCCGGGTTTATGCCATTCTCCTGGCTCAGCCTCCCGAGTAGCTGGGACTACAGGCGCCGGCCACCTCGCCCTGCTAGTTTTTTGTATTTTTTAGTAGAGACGGGGTTTTACGGTGTTAGCCAGGATGGTCTCGATCTCCTGACCTCGTGATCCACCCGTCTCAGCCTCCCAAAGTGATGGGATTACGGGCTTGAGCCACCGCGCCCGGCCTACTTTTTCTTCTTAATTAGAGTCCTTCTAACAGAAGTGAGTTAATAACCTCATAGTTCTTTTTTTGCTTGCGTTTCCCTGATAATAATTGACATTGAGCATTTTTTAAATATATCTGTTGGCCATATGTATGTCTTTTTCTGAAAAATATTTAAGCCCTTTTCTCATGTTTAATAATTAGTTTTTTGTTGTAGTCATTTGAGTTTGTTATATAGTTTTGGTATTAATCCCTTGTCACATCTATGATTTGCAAATATTTTCTTCCATTTTTTGGTTGCCTCATCCTGTTGATTGTATTATATTCTATGCAGCAGTTTTTAAATTTAAAATAATCTGATTCATCTATTTTTTCAATTTGCTCCTTGGGATTTGAGGTCAAATTTTAAAAGTCACTGCCCAACCAGTGTTACAGGGCTTTCAGTCTATGTTGTTTACAGTAGTTTCAGAGTTTTAGACTTTACATTTAAGTATCTAATTTATTTTGTGTTTTTATTTTATTTAAGTGTCTAATTTATTTATATATGGTATTAGTTGAGGGTCTTTTTTTTTTTTAATTTTTATTTTATTTTATTTTTTATATTTTTTATTTTTTATTTTTTTTTATTTATTTTATTTTTTTATTATATTTTAAGTTCCAGGGTACATGTGCATAACGTGCAGGTTTGTTACATATGTAAACTTATGCCATGTTGGTGTGCTGCACCCATCAACTCGTCAGCACCCATCAATTCATCATTTATATCATGTATAACTCCCCAATGCACTCCCTCCCTCCTCCCCCCTCCCCATAATAGGCCCCAGTGTGTGATGTTCCCCTTCCCGAGTCCAAGTGATCTCATTGTTCAGTTCCCACCTATGAGTGAGAACATGCGGTGTTTGGTTTTCTGTTCTTGTGATAGTTTGCTAAGAATGATGGTTTCCAGCTGCATCCATGTCCCTACAAAGGACGCAAACTCATCCTTTTTTATGGCTGCATAATATTCCATGGTGTATATGTGCCACATTTTCTTAATCCAGTCTGTCACAGATGGACATTTGGGTTGATTCCAAGTCTTTGCTATTGTGAATAGTGCCGCAATAAACATACGTGTGCATGTGTCTTTGTAGTAGAATAATTTATAATCCTTTGGGTATATACCCAGTAGTGGGATGGCTGGGTCATATGGTACATCTAGTTCTAGATCCTTGAGGAATTGCCATACTGTTTTCCATAATGGTTGAACTAGTTTACAATCCCACCAACAGTGTAAAA
This sequence comes from Rhinopithecus roxellana, assembly GCF_007565055.1. Taxonomy (NCBI): domain Eukaryota; kingdom Metazoa; phylum Chordata; class Mammalia; order Primates; family Cercopithecidae; genus Rhinopithecus; species Rhinopithecus roxellana. Next base: position 31,085,859 of record NC_044560.1, read on the forward strand.
GTGTTCCTATTTCTCCACATCCTCTCCAACACCTGTTGTTTCCTGACTTCTTAATGATTGCCATTCTAACTGGTGTGAGATGGTATCTCATTGTGGTTTTGATTTGCATTTCTCTGATGGCGAGTGATGATGGATGATGAGCATTTTTTCATGTGTCTGTTGGCTGTATGAATATCTTCTTTTGAGAAATGTCTGTTCATATCCTTTCCCCACTTTTTGATGGGGTTGTTTGTTTTTTTGTCGTATATTTGTTTGAGTTCTTTGTAGATTCTGGATATTAGCCCTTTGTCAGATGAGTAGGTTGCAAAAATTTTCTCCCATTCTGTAGGTTGCCTGTTCACTCTGATGGTAGTTGCTTTTGCTGTGCAAAAGCTCTTTAGTTTAATGAGATCCCATTTGTCAATTTTGGCTTTTGCTGCCATTGGTTTTGGTGTTTTAGACATGAAGTTCTTGCCCATGCCTATGTCCTGAATGGTACTACCTAGATTTTCTTCTAGGGTTTTTATGGTGTTAGGTCTAACATTTAAGTCTCTAATCCATCTTGAATTAATCTTCGTATAAGGGGTAAGGAAAGGATCCAGTTTCAGCTTTCTACTTATGGCTAGCCAGTTGTCCCAGCACCATTTATTAAATAGGGAATCCTTTCCCCATTTCTTGTTTCTCTCAGGTTTGTGAAAGATCAGATGGCTGTAGATGTGCGGTATTATTTCTGAGGACTCTGTTCTGTTCCATTGGTCTATATCTCTGTTTTGGTACCAGTACCATGCTGTTTTGGTTACTGTAGCCTTGTAGTATAGTTTGAAGTCAGGTAGCGTGACGCCTCCAGCTTTGTCCTTTTGACTTAGGATTGTCTTGGCAATGCGGGCTCTTTTTTGGTTCCATATGAACTTTAAAGCAGTTTTTTCCAATTCTGTGAAGAAAGTCATTGGTAGCTTGATGGGGATGGCATTGAATCTATAAATAACCTTGGGCAGTATGGCCATTTTCACGATATTGATTCTTCCTATCCATCAGCATGGTATGTTCTTCCATTTGTTTGTGTCCTCTTTGATTTCACTGAGCAGTGGATTGTAGTTCTCCTTGAAGAGGTCCTTTACATCCCTTGTAAGCTGGATTCCTAGGTATTTTATTCTCTTTGAAGCAATTGTGAATGGAAGTTCATTCCTGATTTGGCTCTCTGCTTGTCTGTTACTGGTGTATAAGAATGCTTGTGATTTTTGCACATTAATTTTGTATCCTGAGACTTTGCTGAAGTTGCTTATCAGCTTAAGGTGATTTTGGGCTGAGACGATGGGGTTTTCTAAATATACAATCATGTCATCTGCAAACAGGGACAATTTGACTTCTTCTTTTCCTAACTGGATACCCTTGATTTCTTTCTCTTGCCTGATTGCCCTAGCCAGAACTTCCAACACTATGTTGAATAGGAGTGGTGAGAGAGGGCATCCCTGTCTTGTGCCAGTTTTCAAAGGGAATTTTTCCAGTTTTTGCCCATTCAGTATGATATTAGCTGTGGGTTTGTCATAAATAGCTCTTATTATTTTGAGGTACATTCCATCAATACCGAATTTATTGAGCGTTTTTAGCATGAAGGGCTGTTGAATTTTGTCAAAAGCCTTTTCTGCATCTATTGAGACAATCATGTGGTTCTTTTCTTTGGTTCTGTTTATATGCTGGATTATGTTTATTGATTTGCGAATGTTGAACCAGGCTTGCATCCCAGGGATGAAGCCCACTTGATCATGGTGGATAAGCTTTTTGATGTGCTGCTGAATCCGGTTTGCCAGTATTTTATTGAGGATTTTTGAATCGATGTCCATCAGGGATATTGGTCTAAAATTTTCTTTTTTTGTTGTGTCTCTGCCAGGCTTTGGTATCAGGATGATGTTGGCCTCATAAAATGAGTTAGGGAGGATTCCCTCTTTTTCTATTGATTGGAATAGTTTCAGAAGGAATGGTACCAGCTCCTCCTTGTACCTCTGGTAGAATTCAGCTGTGAATCCATCTGGTCCTGGACTTTTTTTGTTTGGTAGGCTATTAATTATTGCCTCAATTTCAGAGTCTTCTATTGATCTATTCAGGGATTCAAGTTCTTCCTGGTTTAGTCTTGGAAGAGTGTAGGTGTCCAGGAAATTATCCATTTCTTCTAGATTTTCTAGTTTCTATTTGCGTAGAGGTGTTTACAGTAATCTCTGATGGTAGTTTGTATTTCTGTGGGGTCCGTGGTGATATCCCCTTTATCATTTTTTATTGCATCTATTTGATTCCTCTCTCTTTTCTTCTTTATTAGCCTTGCTAGCGGTCTGTCAATTTTGTTGATCTTTTCAAAAAACCAACTCCTGGATTCATTGATTTTTTGGAGGGTTTTTTGTGTCTCTATCTCCTTCAGTTCGGCTCTGATCTTAGTTATTTCTTGCCTTCTGCTAGCTTTTAAATGTGTTTGCTCTTGCCTCTCTAGTTCTTTTAATTGTGATGTTAGAGTGTCAATTTTAGATCCTTCCTGCTTTCTCTTGTGGGCATTTAGTGCTATAAATTTCCCTCTACACACTGCTTTAAATGTGTCCCAGAGATTCTGGTATGTTGTATCTTTGTTCTCATTGGTTTCAAAGAACATCTTTATTTCCGCTTTCATTTCGTTATGTACCCAGTAGTCATTCAGGAGCAGGTTGTTCAGTTTCCATGTAGTTGAGCGGTTTTGATTGAGTTTCTTAGTCCTGAGTTCTAGTTTGATTGCACTGCGGTCTGAGAGACAGTTTGTTATAATTTCTGTTCTTTTACATTTGCTGAGGAGTGCTTTACTTCCAATTATGTGGTCAATTTTGGAATAAGTGCGATGTGGTGCTGAGAAGAATGTATATTCTGTTGATTTGGGGTGGAGAGTTCTATAGATGTCTATTAGGTCTGCTTGGTGCAGCGATGAGTTCAATTCCTGGATATCCTTGTTAACTTTCTGTCTCGTTGATCTGTCTAATGTTGACAGTGGAGTGTTGAAGTCTCCCATTATTATTGTATGGTAGTCTAAGTCTCTTTGTAAGTCTCTAAGGACTTGCTTTATGAATCTGGGTGCTCCTGTATTGGGTGCATATATATTTAGGAGAGTTAGCTCTTCCTGTTGAATTGATCCCTTTACCATTATGTAATGGCCTTCTTTGTCTCTTTTGATCTTTGATGGTTTAAAGTCTGTTTTATCAGAGACTAGGATTGCAACCCCTGCTTTTTTTTTGTTCTCCATTTGCTTGGTAGATCTTCCTCCATCCCTTTATTTTGAGCCTATGTATGTCTCTGCATGTGAGATGGGTCTCCTGAATACAGCAGACTGATGGGTCTTGACTCTTTATCCAGTTTGCCAGTCTGTGTCTTTTAATTGGAGCATTTAGTCCATTAACATTTAAGGTTAACATTGTTATGTGTGAACTTGATCCTGCTATTATGATATTAACTGGTTATTTTGCTCGTTAGTTGATGCAGTTTCTTCCTAGCCTCGATGGTCTTTACATTTTGGCATGTTTTTGCAATAGCTGGTACCGGTTGTTCCTTTCCATGTATAGGGTTTCCTTCAGGGTCTCTTGTAAGGCAGGCCTGGTGGTGACAAAATCTCTAAGCATTTGCTTATCTGTAAAGGATTTTATTTCTCCTTCACTGATGAAACTTAGTTTGGCTGGATATGAAATTCTGGGTTGAAAATTCTTTTCTTTAAGAACGTTGAATATTGGCCCCCACTCTCTTCTGGCTTGTAGAGTTTCTGCCGAGAGATCTGCTGTTAGTCTGATGGGCTTCCCTTTGTGGGTAACCCGACCTTTCTCTCTGGCTGCCCTTAAGATATTTTCCTTCATTTCAACTTTGGTGAATCTGGCAATTATGTGTCTTGGAGTTGCTCTTCTCGAGGAGTATCTTTGTGGCGTTCTCTGTATTTCCTGAATTTGAATGTTGGCCTGCCCTACTAGGTTGGGGAAGTTCTCCTGGATGATATCCTGAAGAGTGTTTTCCAACTTGGTTCCATTTTCCCCCTCACTTTCAGGCACCCCAATCAGACGTAGATTTGGTCTTTTTACGTAATCCCATACTTCTTGGAGGCTTTGTTCATTTCTTTTTCTTCTTTTTTCTTTTGGTTTCTCTTCTCGCTTCATTTCATTCATTTGATCTTCAATCGCTGATACTCTTTCTTCCAGTTGATTGAGTCGGTTACTGAAGCTTGTGCATTTGTCACATATTTCTCGTGTCATGGTTTTCATCTCTGTCATTTTGATTTTGATCTTCTCTGCATTAATTAGTCTAGCTGTCAATTCTTCCACTCTTTCTTCAAGATTTTTAGTTTCTTTGCACTGGGTACGTAATTCCTCCTTTAGCTCTGATAAGTTTGATGGACTGAAGCCTTCTTCTCTCCTCTCGACAAAGTCATTCTCTGACCAGCTTTGATCTGTTGCTGGCGATGGGCTGCGCTTCTTTGCAGGGGGAGATGCGCTCTTATTTTTTGAATTTCCAGCTTTTCTGCCCTGCTTCTTCCCCATCTTTGTGGTTTTATCTGTCTCTGGTCTTTGATGATGGTGACGTACTGATGGGGTTTTGGTATAGGTGTCCTTCCTGTTTGATAGTTTTCCCTCTGACAGTCAGAAGGACTGTCTGTTGGTCTGTTGGAGATTGCTTGAGGTCCACTGCAGACCCTGTTTGCCTGGGTATCAGCAGCAGAGGTTGCCGAAGATAGATTATTGCTGAACAGCGAGTGTACCTGTCTGATTCTTCCTTTGGAAGTTTCCTCTCAGGGGTGTACTCCACCCTGTGAGGTGTGGGGTGTCAGACTGCCCCTAGTGGGGGATTTCTCCCAGCTAGGCTACTCAGGGGTCAGGGACCCACCTGAGCAGGCAGTCTGTCCGTTCTCAGATCTCAACCTCCGAGTTGGGAGATCCACAGCTCTCCCCAAAGCTGTCAGACAGAGTCGTTCGCGTCTGCACCAGCCCCCGCTGTTTCCCCTGTTGGTCTTCAGCTGTGCGCTGTCCCCAGAGGTGGAGTCTCAGTTGCAAATGCAGAAATCACCGGTCTTCTGTGTCGCTCGCGCTGGGAGTTGGAGACTGGAGCTGTTCCTATTCGGCCATCTTGCTCCGCCCCCTAGTTGAGGGTCTTATTGTATTCTTGTACATGTGGATATAAAGTTTCTCACACCATTTATTGAAGATATTGCCTTTTCCCTACGAAATTGCCACCTTTATTTAAAAATCAGCTGGCTGTAAATACATGAATATATTTCTGGTCTCCTTTTTCTTCTCTACTCGCCTGTGTGTCTGTTTTAATTCAGGTACCACACTTTTTTTTTTTTTAATATATCTTTTTAGTATATTTCAAAGGCAGAGTGATACCTTCACTTTTTCTATTGCTTGATTGCTTTGGCTATTCAGGGCCTTTTGTGGTACCCTATAAATTTTAGATGTATTTTTTAAAATTTGTTAATTATGTCACTGGTATTTTGATAGAGGTTGCATTATAGCTGTACATCATTTTGTATAATACAGATATTTAACAATATTAGTAATGCCAATTTATGAATCATATTTTTCCAATTGTGTTTAATTTCTTTAATTTCATTTAGTGATAGTTGTCAGTGTGTAGAAATTCTACTGACACTTGGATGTTGGTTTTGTATTCTGCAAATTTAATAAATGTATTAGTCCTACTAATTTTTAGTAATGTGTTAGGCTTTCATTTACTTAAAATTATGTATAGAAATAAAAATTACACTGGAGTAATTTAACATTTTTTCTAATCTCAGTGCTTTGATTTTTATTTTCTAATTTTTCTGTCTTGGATAGTTAGTACTATGTTCAATAAGACTGAAGAAAGTGGGCATTTTAGTCTTGCTCTTAGAGTAACAACTTACAAGATTTCCCTGTTTAGTATGTTATTAGCTGTGCTTTGTGTGTGTGTGTGTGTGTGTGTGTGTGTTATATGTGGCATTTATTGGCTTGAGGTTCATTTGTCCTATACCTACTTTTTTCAGAAATTTATGAAGAAATGTTGAATTTTGTTAAACTCATATTCTGCATTTATTTAAATGTTAAAGATGAGAAATCACATCTGATTATACATAGATTTTAAAATATCCTCGGAGACTTCTATGAACATGCATGCAAAATAGAAAATTTAGAGAAAATAGATAAACTCCCGGATACACAAAACTTCCCAGTATTGACAGAAAATAACAGAAGTCTTTAACAGAGCAAAAATGTAAAATGTGTAATGACATTGAATAAGTAATAATAAAACTAACCATAAAAAGCCCTGGATCATACGAAATCACAGCCATATTTTACTACATATACAAAGATAAGCTGGTCCTAAACCTACTGAGTATTCCAAAAAATCAAGGTGGCATTTCAACCAAATTGTATGAAATCAGTGAAATATATGAAACTAAAACCTAGTGAAGACATAACAAAGAAAACTACAGGTCAATATTCTGGGTGAACATTGGAACAATAATCCTCCATGAAATACTAGCAAACTGAATTCAAAAGCAAATCAAAGTTATTTTGCTACAATCATGTGAGCTTTATTCCATAAATACAAAGATGTTTCATCATATGCAAGTCTGTGATTCACCATGTGAAGATAATTAAAAGAAAAAATATTTAACACAGTAGGGGCAGAAAAAGCATTCAAGAAAATCCAATATTGACTCAAAAGTATTCTCAACACACTAGACATTGATGAGACACACTTCAAAAGAATGAGTCATCTATGACAAATTCTTATCATACTAAAAAAGCAAAAACTAGATGCATTTTCCATAAGAATAAAAATAAGACGAGAATATCCATCCTAAACAGTCCTACTGAACATTGTTCTGGAGTCCCAGCCAGAGAAATAAAAGGAATCTGAATAGAAAGCAAAGGAAGTCAAATTATCTTTATTGATGATATAATTATCTACCTACAATACCTTAAAGATTTCACCAAAAGACTCCTAAGCCTAAAGACTTCAAAAAAAAAAAAAAAATCCCAGAATACAAAATCAACACTAATACATAGAATTTCTGTACACCAATAATAAACTGAGAGCAAAATAAAAAAAAAAGGTCTATTTACAATAGCCACACACACAAAAAAAAATGCCTAGAAATACGTTAAGTCAAGGGGGCAAAATATCTCTACAAAGAATCAAAATGCTGAAAGAAATGAGAGAGAATGCAAATAAATGGAAAAATACTGGATGCTCATGGATTCAAATAGTATGCTTAAAATGGTCATTCTGCCTAAAGCAACCTACAGATTAAGCGCTGTTTTTATCAAGACTATCCATGACGCTTTTTTATAGAATTAGAAAACTATTCTAAAATATATACAAAAGAATTAAAGAGTTCAAATAGCCAAGACAACTTCAGACTAAAATAATAAATCTGGGACGAGTGTGGTGGCTCACGCCTATCATCTCAGCCCTTTGGGAGGCTGAGGCGGATGGATCACCTGAGGTCAGAAGTTTGAGACCAGCCTGGCCAACATGGTGAAACCAGTGTCTACTAAATACAAAAAATTAACCAGGTTTATCACCGAAACAAGTGCTCTTCGTCATCATTAAAGTAAGAAGAGCATTGCCTGCTTTCCTGGAAGGAGCTGGCCTGTTTTCTACTGATACAAAGTGGAGAAGGCATTGAAATAGTGAAAGAGAATGATATAAATTTAATACTTATATGAAATACAGTTTATAATAAAAAATAGCATTTGGTGTTGTACAACTCTAGATGAGACTATTAACATGAGGTCATATTCTTATTTCTATTGAAAAATTAACTTCATTTACAATATTCTTATTTCAGATAATATTCTTTTTTCTGCTCTATATTTGCTAGCTTTTGGTAAAATCTTGTCTCAACTCAATAGAAATAAACAAAATAAATCCATTCTACCACAAGCATTTTATTATTGCTGCATTTGCTTATGTTTCTTAAAATACATTAGCTTTTGTTGAAAGATTTATAGTTTTGTTTCCGAATGTTGTTTATTTCTGAGAAGTTGCTGTCCTAATAGAAAACTGCTATTCTCAGCTCAACTCACATTGACTAATAGCAAGTGAAAGTGATGTGTGGATGAGAAGAAAATGCGTCTTTTTTTAACCAATTGGCTGAAGAAAGAGAATGCAGATAGAAGGTGAAAGAAAATATAATCCCTGAAAGATCACAAAAAAAGTCCTCTTAATCAGAAAAAAAAGGAAATGGTGATTTGAGCAGAATATATATTATTTTGCTAAGCCTCTGAAATCTCAGTATACAACCTGCATTACTTTAATAAATATATTATTCTTTCAGTTGTAATTCTTCAGGAAATAATTCAATTCCCTGGTGATTTAAAAAAGAGAAGTATAACTTATTTGTTAAGGTAAGAGATGTAGGAAGGACTCATTACTTTTGACCAACATCTCCTCCACCTCCAGCTTCAGGCAATCATCATTCTACTCTTTGCTTTTATGAGTTTGAATTTTTTTTTTATTTTCCAATTTAAAACTTTAGGAAGTAGACTTTAATGTCGAAAATACAAACTTGGGGAGGGCAGAAAGATCACACACAAGGCCGCCACTTCACACCTGGAGTGAGTTTGGATTTTTTGATACTCTACATAGAAATGAGATAATTTGCTATTATTTTGTGTGTGTGCTGGCTTATTTTACTTAACCTAATGTCTTCCAGGTTCATCAATGTTGTTACAAATAAAAAGACTTTAAAAATTTTTTTCTTCTTTGAAATATATAAAAAAAAGACCAAATAAAGTCTAAATGAATTAAGTATAGCTCCTAACGTAACTCACAGTTAATTTTAATTGACTATCATCTCTGTAGACAGTATTTTTTATCAGCATTTTTTAACATACAACTAGAACTCAACTAAGAGTCATTATGTGTCACAAAAATGAATCAGTTTAGAAGCCGTCTTAATAATGAGACAGTTGGCTTCTGGTACCCAATTCAGAACAACTACAAAAGGAGTGGAGAACAGATTTCAACTGTGATGCACAATCTTATTCATTGGCTTGGCAGCTGAGTGCAGTGTTAAGGATTGTAAAGTCACTATTAAGTGGAAGTAGATCATCATAAAGGTCTTCATTCTCATCATCTTCACACTGAGTAGGGTTGCTTTCTTTTCTGCAATTGTGTTTGAAACTGTCCAAAGAGACTTTCCAAATGCTTGGTTTCTGTCTGGAAGTTTCAAATGAGGCTTTTGGGTGTGCATCTTTTTCTAGTTTCGCACAGCTGCAGAGGCTTCAGAAAACTTACCATCGCGATGGAAGGCAAAGGGGAAGCAAAGACTTTCTGGTTGTGACTGGAGAAAGCTACAATATACTGACTGGTCTCACTCGGAATGTTCCTCACATTCAGAATAGGTGGGGTGACCCAGCAATCATATGAACATTATCCATTCCAGTGTCCCTCAAACTTCAGTGTGCATCAGAATTTCTGCAAGGCTTGCTAAGGCACAGACTGCTGAGCCCACCTCCAAGACTTCTTTCTTTTTAAGAAATAAATAGCATTCCATTGTGTAAATATACCACTTTTTAAAATTCATTCACCTGTTGATGGACACTTAGGTTGATTTCACACCTTAGCTATTGTGAGTAATCCACTTTTTTCTTTTCCTATTTATTTATATATTTCTTTTTTCCTTTTTTATTTCTAGAAACATTTTAATTGTATACTATAAATTATGACTGTTAAGTACCTTTATTTCTATCTTTCTTTTGGTTAATATTTTGGCTGATTAAAAAATAAGTTAAAAAATTTTTTTTGATCAAGGCCATTACTTTGTTATTAACATAATTTGAGACAAAATAACAATAAAAATCAACATTGATTAGTGAAAGAACAATTTTTTAGCCCCTAGCATCATTTTCTCTCCCACCTGACATAAAAGTTGAATCTTTGTGTCATTTCTCACAGTTGTAAGAAAGTAGCTTCTGATTCAATTGGTCAGCATATAATTTTGTAAAATTTTACTTTTTTAATCTAAAAATTAAACTTCTCTATTACCAGAAAAGTTATTTTTAATAGGTGTTATTTTACTCTATTACATTTAAAATCTTCAGGGAAACTAGGCTGACAAGAAATGCACTGAAATTTTTTTGAAAATTAAAAATGCTTAAGAAACATTTTTTACAGAATAAAACTGAAAATATTTTTACATTCTTAGAGAACATCTCTCAAATACTTCAAGTTACCTTCTTCTGACAGTAGATGTATATTTTTCTATATTGCTATAATACAGTATTGGCTGTCCTTTGTGGTCAACTCCATCATTTTTATTTTCTTGTGCTGTATTTATGTTATGCATTTTATATTTAATTATGTTTTTCTTTTTTTATTATACTTTATGTTCTAGGGTACATGTGCAAAACGTGCAGGTTTATTACATATGTATACATGTGCCATGTTGGTGTGCTGCACCCATTAACTCGTCATTTACATTAGGTATATCTCCTAATACTATCCCTCCCCCTTCCCCCCACCCCACAACAGGCCCCAGTGTGTGATGTTCCCCTTCCTGTGTCCAAGTGTTTTCACTGTTCAGTTCCCACCTATGAGTGAGAACATGTGGTGTTTGGTTTTCTGTTCTTGTGAGAGTTTGCTAAGAATGATGATGTCCAGCTGCACCCATGTCCCTACAAAGGATGTGAACTCATCCTTTTTTATGGCTGCATAGTATTCCATGGTGTATGTATGCCACATTTTCTTGATCCAGTCTGTCATTGATGGACATTTGGGTTGGTTCCGAGTCTTTGTTATTGTGAATAGTGCTGCAATAAACATATGTGTGCATGTGTTTTTATAGCAGCACGATTTATAATCCTTTGAGTATATACCCAGTAATGGGATGGCTGGGTCAAATGGTGTTTCTAGTTCTAGATCCTTGAGGAATCGCCACACTGTTTTCCACAATGGTTGAACTAGTTTACAGTCCCGCCAACAGTGTAAAAGCGTCCCTATTTCTCCACATCCTCTGCAGCACCTGTTGTTTCCTGACTTTATAATGATTGCCATTCTAACTGGTGTGAGATGGTATCTCATTGATTTTGATTTCCTTTTCTCTGACAGCTAGGGATAATGAGCATTTTTTTTCATGTGTCTGTTGGCTACATAAATGTCTTCTTTTGAGAAGTGTCTGCTCATATCCTTTGCCCACTTTTTTATTGGGTTGTTTGTTTTTTCCTTGTAAATTTGTTTGAATTCTTTGTAGGTTCTCGATATTATCCCTTTGTCAGATGAGTAGATTGCAAAAATTTTCTCCCATTTTGTAGGTTGCCTGTTCACTCTGATGGTAGTTTCTTTTGCTGTGCAGAAGCTCTTTAGTTTATTTAGATCCAATTTGTCAATTTTGGCTTTTGTTGCCATTACTTTTGGTATTTTAGGTATGAAGTCCTTGCCCATGCCTATGTCCTCAATGGTATTGCCTAGGTTTTCTTCTAGGGTTTTTATGGTTTTATGTCTAACATTTAAGTCTCCAATCCATCTTGAATTAATTTTTGTACAAAGCATAAGGAAGGGATCCAGTATCAGCTTTCTACTTATGGCTAGCCAGTTTTCCTAGCACCATTTATTAAATAGGGAATCCTTTCCCCATTTCTTGTTTTTGTCTGGTTTGTCAAAGATCAGATGGTTGTAGATGTGTGGTATTATTTGAGGGTTCTGTTCTGTTCCACTGTTCTATATCTCTGTTTTGATATCAGTACCATGCTGTTTTGGTTACTGTAACCTTGTAGTATAGTTTGAAGTCAGGTAGTGTGATGCCTCCAGTTTTGTTCTTTTGGCTTAGGATTGTCTTGGCAATGTGGGCTCTTTTTTGGTTTCATATGAACTTTAAAGTAGTTTTTTCCAATTCTGTGAAGAAATTCATGTGGCCATTTTCACGATATTGATACATGAGCATGGAATATTCTTCCATTTGTTTTTGTCTTCTTTTATTTCATTGGGCAGTGGTTCATAGTTCTCCTTGAAGAGTTCCTTCACATCCCTTGTAAGTTGGATTCCTAGGTATTTTATTCTATTTGAAGCAATTGTGAATGGGCGTTCACTCATGACTTGGCTGTGTTTCTCTGATATCAGTGTGTAGGAAAGCTTGCAATTTTTGCACATTGATTTTGTATCCTGAGACTCTGCTGAAGTTGTTTATCAGCTTAAGGAGATTTTGGACTGAGATGATGGGGTTTTCTAAATATACAATCATGTCATCTGCAATCAGGGACAATTTGACTTCCTATTTTCCTAATTGAATAGCATTTATTTCTTTCTCCTGGCTGATTGCCCTGGCCAGAACTTCCAACACTATGTTGAATTGGAGTGGTGAGAGGGCATCCCTGTCTTGTGCCAGTTTTCAGATGGAATGCTTCCAGTTTTTGCCCATTGAGTATGATATTGGCTGTAGGTTTGTCATAAATAGCTTATTATTTTGAGATGCATTCCATCAATGCCGAATTTATTGAGAGTTTTTAGCATGAAGGGGTGTTGAATTTTGTCAAAAGACTTTTCTGCATCTATTAAGATAATCATGTGATTTTTGTCTTTGGTTCTATTTATATGCTGGATTACATTTACTAATTTGCGTATATTGAACCAGCCTTGCATCCCAGGGATGGATGAAGCCCACTTGATCATGGTGGATAAGCTTTTTGATGTGCTGCTGGGTTCGGTTTGCCAGTATTTTATTGAGGATTTTTGCATCGATGTTCATCAGGGATATTGGTCTAAAATTCTCTTTTATTGTTGCTGTGCCTCTGCCAGGCTTTGGTGTCAGGATGATGTTGTCCTCATGAAATGAGTTAGGGAGGGTTCCTTCTTTTTCTATTGATTGGAATAGTTTCAGAAGGAATGGCACCAGCTCCTGCTTTTACTTCTGGTAAAATTCGGCTGTGAATCCATCTGGTCCTGGTCTTTTTTTGATTGGTAGGCTATTAATTACTGCCTCAATTTCAGAGTCTGTTATTGGTCTATTCAGGGATTCAACTTCTTCTTGGTTTAGTCTTGGGAGAGTGTATGTGTCCAGGAATTTATCCATTTCTTCTAGGTTTTCTAGTTTGCTTGCTTAGGGGTGTTTATAGTATTGTCTGATGGTAGTTTGTGTTTCCATGGGATCAGTGGTGATATCCCCTTTGTCATTTTTTATTGTGTCTATTTGATTCTTCTCTCTTTTCTTCCTTATTAGTCTTGCTAGTGGTCTATCAATTTTGTTGATCTTTTCAGAAAACCAGCTCCTGGATTCATTGATTTTTTGAAGGGTTTTCATGTCTCTATCTCCTTCAGTTCTGCTCTGATCTTAGTTATTTTTTGCCTTCTGCTAGCTTTTGAATGTGTTTGCTCTTGCTTCTCTAGTTCTTTTAATTGTGATGTTAGGGTGTCAATTTTAGATCTTTCCTGCCTTCTCCTTTTTATTTTATTTTATTTTTTTTATTTTTATTTTTTTTTTTGAGATGGAGTCTCGCTCTTCGCCCAGGCTGGAGTGCAGTGGCCGGATCTCTTGTGGGAATTTGTGCTATAAATTTCCCTCTACACACTGCTTTAAATGTGTCCCAGAGATTCTGGCATGTTGTATCTTTGTTCTCATTGGTTTCAAAGAGCATCTTTATTTCTGCCTTCATTTCGTTGTGTACCCAGTAGTTATTCAGGAGCAGGTTGTTCAGTTTCCATGTAGTTGAGTGGTTTTGATTGAGTTTCTTAATCCTGAGTTCTAGTTTGTTTGCACTGTGGTCTGTGAGACAGTTTGTTATAATTTCTGTTTTTTACATTTGCTAAGTAGTGCTTTACTTCCAACTATGTGGTCAATTTTGGAATAAGTGTGATGTGGTGATGAGAAGAGTGTATATTCTGTTGATTAGGGTGAAGAATTCTGTAGATGTCTATTAGGTCCACTTGGTGCAGAGCTGAGTTCAATTCCTGGATATCCTTGGTAACTTTCTGTCTCGTTGATCTGTGTAATGTTGACAGTGGGATGTTAAAGTCTCCCATTATTATTGCATGGTAGTCTAAGTCTCTTTGTAAGTCTCTGAGGACTTTCTTTATGAATCTTGGTGCTCCTGTATTGGGTGCATATATATTTAGGATAGTTAGCTCTTCTTGTTGAATTGATCCCTTTACCATTATGTAATGGCCTTCTTTGTCTCTTTTGATCTTTGTTGGTTTAAAGTCTGTTTTATCAGAGACTAGGATTGCAACCCCTGCCATTTTTTGTTTTCCATTTGCTTGGTAGATCTTCCTCCATCCCTTTATTGTGAGCCTACATGTGTCTCTGCAGGTGACATGGGTCTCCTGAGTTCAGCAAACTGAGGGTCTTGACTCTTTATCTAATTTGCCAGTCTGTGAATGTTAATTGGAGCATTTAGCTCATTTACATTTAATGTTAATAATGTTATGTGTGAACTTGGTCCTGTCATTATGATGTTAGTTGGTTATTTTGCTCATTAGTTGATGCAGTTTCTTCCTAGCATCAATAGTGTTTACATTTTGGCATGTTTTTGTAGTGGCTGGTACCAGTTGTTCCTTTCCATGTTTAGTGCTTCCTTCAGGAGCTCTTATGGGGCAGGCCTGGTGGTGAAAAAGTCTCTCACCATTTGCTTTTCTATAACGGATTTTATTTCTCCTTCACTTATGAAACTTAGTTTGGCTGTATATGAAATTCTGGGTTGAAAATTCTTTTCTTGGCTGGGCGCGGTGTCTCACACCTGTAATCCCAGCACTTTGGGAGACTGAGGCAGGCGGATCACGAGGTCAGGAGATGGAGACCATCCTGGCTAACACAGTGAAACCCCATCTCTACTCAAAATACAAAAAAAATGCCAGGCGTGGTGAAGGGGTGGCCTGCCCCTCCACACCTGTGGGTGCTTCTCGTTAGGTGGAATGAGAGACTTGAGAAAAAGAAATAATACACAGAGACAAAGTATAGAGAAAGAAAAGCGGGGCCTAGGGGACTGGTGCTGTGCTTACAGAGGACCCACACCGGCACCAGCCCCTGAGTTCCCTCAGTATTTATTGCTCAAAAGATAAGGGAGTAAATCAGCAGTAAGACATACAGATACAAGGAGATGTTCCATTTACCCAGAGACGGGCAGGAGACAGATGTTTTTCTTTTACTGAGATTTAAGAGAATGGTACTGACCTTCAACCATAAGCAGGCTTTAAGCATTTGCCTAACAAAGCACATTCCTTACAGCCCAAAATCTTTTCAACCTTAATTACCACAGCGATGTCTCTAGCAAGGACAGGATTGGGGGTAGAGTCACTGATTAACAGCATCTCAAATACAGAGCGAAATGGAGTCTCTTAAATTTACTTCTTTCTATATAAACACAGTAACAAGCTGACCTCTCTTTTCCCCACAGCATGGTGGCAGTGCCTGTAGTCCCAGCTACTCGGGAGGCTGAGGCAGGAGTGTGTCATGAATCCAGGAGGCGGAGCTTGCAGTGAGCCGAGATTGCACCACTGCTCTCCAGCCTGGGTGACAGAGCGAGACTCCGTCTCAAAAGAAAAAAGAAAAAAAGAAAATTCTTTTATTTGAGAATGTTAAATATTGGCCCCCACTCTCTTCTTGCTTGTAAAGTTTCTCCCAAGACATCTGCTGTTAGTCTGATGGGCTTTCCTTTGTGGGTAACCCTACGTTTCTCTCTGGCTGCCCTTAACATTTGTTCCTTCATTTCGACTTTGGCGAATCTGACAATTATGTGTCTTGGAGTTGCTCTTCTTGAGGAGTATCCTTTGTGGTGTTCTCTGTATTTCCTGAATTTGAATGTTGGCCTTCCTTGCTAGGTTAGGGAAGTTCTGGATAATATCCTGCAGTGTTTTCCAACTTGGTTCCATTCTCCCCATCACTTTCAGGTACACCAATCAGATGTATATTTGGTCTTTTCACATGATTCCATATTTCTTGGAGGCTTTATTCATTTCCTTTTACTCTTTTTTTCTCTACACTTCTCACTTCATTTCATTCATTTGATCTTCAATCACTGATACCATTTCTTCCAGTTGATCAAGTTGGTTACTGAAGCTTGTGCATTTGTCACGTAGTTCTTGTGCCATGGCTTTCAACTCTATCTGGTCATTTAAGGAGTTCTCTACATTCGTTATTCTAGTTAGCCATTCATCAAATCTTTTTTCCAGGTTTTTAGCTTTTTTGTGATGGGTTCGAACTTCCTCCTTTAGCTCGGAGAAGTTTGATTGTCTGAAGCCTTCTTCTCTCAACTCGTCAAAGTCATTCTCCATCCAGCTTTGTTCTGTTGCTGGTGAGGAGCTGCATTCCTTTGGAGGGGGAGAGGCACTCTGATTTTTAGAATTTTCAACTTTTCTGCTTTGTTTTTTCCCCATCTTTGTGGTTTTATCTACCTTCGGTCTTTGATGATGGTGATGTACAGGTGGGGTTTTGGTGTGAATGTCCTTTCTGTTTGTTAGTTTTTCTTCTAACAGTCAGGACCATCAGCTGCAGGTCTCTTGGAGTTTCCAGACCCTGTTGCCTGGGTATCAGCAGCAGAGACTGCAGAAGAGTGAATATTGCTGAACAGCAAATATTGCTTCCTGATCATTCCTCTGGAAGCTTCATCTCAGAGGGGTACCTGGCTGTGTGAGGTGTCAGGTGTCAGTCTCCCCCTGGTAGTGGTTGTCTCCCAGTTAGGCTACTTGGGAGTCAGGGACCCACTTGAGGAGGCAGTCTGTCCGTTCTCAGATCTCAAACTCCATGCTGGGAGAACCACTACTCTCTTCAAAGCTGTCAGACAGGGACATTTAAATCTGCAGAGGTTTCTGCTGCCTTTTGTTTGGCTATGCCTTGTCCCTAGAGTTGGAGTCTACAGAGGCAGGCAGGCCTCCTTGAGCTGCAGTGGGCTCCACCCAGTTCGAGGTTCCAGGCTGCTTTGTTTACCTACTCGAGCCTCAGCAATGGCAGTCACCTCTGCCGCAGCCTCACTGCTGCTTTGCGGTTAGATCTCTGACTGCTGTGCTAGCAATGAGGGAGGCTCCATGGGCGTGGGACCCTCTGAGCCAAGCAGAGGATATAATCTCCTGGTGTGCCGTTTGCTAAGACCCTTGGTAAAGCACAGTATTAGGATGGGAGTGACCTGATTTTCTAGGTGTTGTGTGTCATGGTTTCCCTTGGCCAGGAAAGGGAATTGCCTTCCCCCTTGCACTTCCTGTGTGAGACAGTGCCTCACCCTGCTTTGGCTCTTGCTTGGTGGGCTGTACCCACTGTCCTGCACCCACTGTCCAACACGCCCCAGTGAGATGAACCCAGTACCTCAGTTGGAAATGCACAAATCAGCTGTTTTCTGTGTCACTCACGCTGGGAACTGGAGGCTGGAGCTATTCCTATTTGGCCATCTTGGAACCCCATTTTATATTTTAAGTTGTAGAACATGCAATGTAATCTTCAAACAATTGACAAGTGTTTTTCCGTTTATAACTGTCTGCTTAATCTGCAGTCACTTTATTTTCACTCCTCAAAGGCATTTTTACTGCCTGAAAAGCAAAGGGATTGTTCAAGTGAGTGTGCTGAGCTAATCTTCTCCAGTGTCAGTCTATTCAGATTCAGAAAAGTATTCTGGTGAAAGAGAGTCCACTTCAACAGTATTATAACAGCAATGCAGAAAAGATGTAATGGAATAAAATGTGAATCACAGCCTTCTAAGAAAATAAGTTAACTTTTCTTATTCTGAGTATGTGAGTATGTGGTAGCTCTAAGGTAGGGAATTGAGACTAAAGTGAGAGAGAAGAACTCTTCACATGAGTAGGACAAGAAGGTCCTCTGCCACCTTCTTCTTTGTCAAACATACCCAGAATGATTTTGTGAAGCATTATTTGCTGTATTTATCAATTATTAGACTCTGATGATCATGTTTTACTTTATAAATTTAAATATGCACTTACCATCATTCAGTGTCCTGTCCTTGGTGCTTAAGTACTCAGACATAAAAGAATTAAAGTATTGATAAAAGACATTTTTTTTTTCTTGAGACTGACTCTCACTCTGTCACCTAGGCTGGAGTGCAATGGTGTGATCTCAGTTCACTGCAATCTCCACCTCCCAGGTTCAAGCAATTCTCATGCCTCAGCCTCCTGAGTCACTGGGATTACAGGTGTGTGCCATTATGCCTGGCTTTGTGGGTATGTGGTTATGAGGCACTGACTCATGGGTTGGGGGCTCTCCGAGGACTCTTCCCTTGCTGTCTACCTTAGGCTAGCTAGCTAATCCCTGTAAGTCCACCCTCAGGAGTGGAGACCCTAAATGCTGTTAATGAGAATAGGCATTGATATCTTTGGCTATGCCTCAGTGGAGAGTGGTTCTGTGTAGATAACGGCAGCTAGAATTTCTTCCAGGGCTGATTTAAGTGTCTCAGAAGAAACGTGTGTTTATGCATCATTCCATTTGCATTACCACTTGGAGCTTGACAGTTTTTAGGGAAAAAGAAACAATCTGATTTACCAGAGGACATGCATTGAAATGAAACAAGGAGGGTAGGAAAAACCTAAAAATGTTGAGACTGCTGACACACCCCAATAACTGGTAGCTATAGTTATGTTTGCTAAGATTTGGGTGCATGAGGCTTGGCTTTGGTTAGCTCCCTTGATCTTACTTTCTGATAAAAGAAGCCTCTGGGTTATCGGCACCTTATTTATTTTCATCACCTGGCAGGATTTGCAGAATAATTGATTAGAACTAGAATATTGATTTAGATTTCCACATTACCCATCCTTTTCTATTTTTTCTGAGCTGCAGGCAGAGATAGCTGGTTGGCTTATAGGAATAAGCAGGGTTAGTTTAAAATGTCGTCAAAAACTTTAAAACAATGAACGAGACTAGAAGTTCATGAGACATGTATTGTAAGTTTTGAAAGATAATTTCTTTTCTTCTTTTTTCTTTTTTTAGATTTTGTTTTGTTAAAAACAACTCAAAATAGACTGAATTGTTTGCAAAATAGACTTTAGCATTATACTTGGCCTGACTATTTGATCATAGTGCAGCAAGAATAGCTACCTCTACATAGGCCTTTTTGATAGGCTTTGATGAAACTCTGTTCCAAAAGAAATCTTAGATAGGACTTTTTAAACCTGGCCCAAGCCATGGATTTGTACCCTTAAATGCCTGTGAGTTGGGTAAACTCCTGTATTTTTGAGGTTCCAAGAACATAGTGTTTCTGAGTCTGTTAGAAAGTGACATTTTTTACTCACCACAGGCCAGGAATTCTGTATGAGGACTGTGTAGACAAGGTATGAGACCAGCTTTCCCAAAAGGCTGTTACTGACTTTGCAACTTAAACTTGATTTCTTAAAGGAAAACACACCCTTCCAGTTAAAGCTTGGTAAAACAACTAGCATTTTTCTATTGTGTTTCATTGCATGAGAAAATGGATTTTTTAGCTGGGCACGATGGCTCATGCCTGTCATCCCAGCACTCTCGGAGACTGAGGTTGGAAGATCAGGAGGTCATGAGATTCAGAGCATCCTGGCCAACATGGTGAAACCCCATCTATACTAAAAATACCAAAATTAGCTGGCCGTGGTGTTGCATGCCTGTAGTCCTAGCTACTCAGGAGACTGAAGCAGGAGACACACTTGAACCCGAGAGGCAAGGTTGCAGTGAGCTGAGATTTTGCACTGCATGCTGGCCACAGACAGAGTGAGACTATGTCTCAAAAAGAAAAAAAAAAAAGAAAGAAAGAAAGAAAAGAAAAGAAAATGAATTTTTTTTTTCACTGTTGCAAATAACCATATTTTGTAAGTTAAGAATACTTAGAACTAGTTTTTGATTTTTAGCAGAACCAGGCAAAGAGAAACAGACAAGGTCCAAATTATGTTTACAGCAGTACACCTTGTTCATTTGTTTAAAACTTTTAAGAGAGTTCAGACTCTGAAAAACAAAATAAGAATTAACAATGTTTTAAGCACATGTTAAAAGCATTGCTTTAGGTTTCTATTAGCTAAATCCATTCTATTAACTTTGTTCTGCTTGATATCCATAAACATTTTAGCTTTTTATGAGTTCTGTGCTTTTATCTCTTATCAGAAACTTGCATTTGGGAGCATCTGTTAAATTTCCACAGCTGATTATAAGCCATTTTTTAAGAGGATTAAAACAAGAAAATTGTCTGCCAAAGACAAAATATCCAGTGTTACAGTTAGAAACATGATTGACAAAAAAATTTGGTTATCTTTGTAGTTTACAATCACCCAACATAACAACCTTAATTTTGATTGATAGCACATATTTAGACATTAGAACCTTAGACACCCCATACGGTTTTGGAACAAATGTTAATATTATACACTGAAATATAAACTGAAAAAAAATAGACATCATTTTGACAATCCCATGTTCCTAAACATATTAAATAATTCTGTTTGCCTTTCTTTTTAATGCTCTAGGGACTCTTTGTAGCACCAAAATGTCAGTCATCAGAAAAAACAACCTTGAGACATAAGTTTGATTTTGGGGAGCTTAAATATGTTAGAGGTCTAAAACAGTTAATCTTATGGAATAGAATTTCAGATTACCACAAGTTATTTGTTTTGCCAACATGAAGAATTAAAAATTTGAAAAAGCAAAAACCTTTTATTAGCCCTTACTATTACATAAAAATCCTGTTAAAAAGAGAAAGCCAAATTTTACCCTTGCATTAGTTTACTATTAATGTTAACCCCAATTTAATGAAAATATAGACGATTCTATTTAATCTTTTTTTTTTTTTTTGAGACGGAGTCTTGCTCTGTCGCCCAGACTGGAGTGCGGTGGCGTGATCTCCACTCACTGTAAGCTCCGCTTCCCGGGTTCACACCATTCTCCTGCCTCAGCCTCCCATGTAGCTGGGACTACAGGCGCCCACCACCGTGCCCAGCTCATTTTTTCAAATGTATTTTTAGTAGAGACGGGATTTCACCGTGTTAGCCAGGATGGTCTCGATCTCCTGACCTCGTGATCCACCCGTCTCGGCCTCCCAAAGTGCTGGGATTATAGGCTTGAGCCACCGCGCCTGGCCAATTCTATTTAATCTTAACCAGTTTGACCATGAAGTGAGATTTTTACACATCTTTTTTATTATTATTGTTATACTTTAGGGTACATGTGCACAACATGCACGTTTGATACATAGGTGTACATGTGACCTGTTGGTTTGCTGCACCTATCAACTCGTCATTTACATTAGGTATTTCTCCTAATGCTCTCTCTTCCCCAGGGCCCCACCCCACAACAGGCCTTAGTGTGTGATGTTCCTGACCCTGTGTCTAAGTGTTCTCATTGTTCAATTCCTACCCATGAGTGAGAACATGTGAGTTTGGTTTTCTGTCTTTGTGCTAGTGTGTAGAGAATTATAGTTTCCAGCTTCATCCATGTCCCTGCAAAGAACATGAACTCATCCTTTTTTATGGCTTCATAGTATTCCATGATATATATGTGCCACATTTTATTAATCCAGTCTATCATTGATGGATATTTAGGTTGGTTTCAAGTCCTTACTATTGTGAATAGTGCCACAATAAACATGTGTGTGTGTGTCTTTATATTGGCATGATTTATAATCCTTTGGGTATATATCCAGTAATGGGATTGCTGGGTCAAATGGTATTTCTAGTTCTAGATCCTTGAGGAATCACAACACTGTCTTCCACAGTGATTGAACTAACTTACACTCCCATCAACAATGTAAAAGTGTTTCTCTTTCTCCACATCCTCTGCAGCATCTGTTGTTTCCTGACGTTTTAATGATCACCATTGTAATTGGCATGAGATGGTATCTCATTGTGATTTTGATTTGCATTTCTTTGATGACAAGTGATGATGAGCATTTTTTTCATGTGTCTGTTGGCTGCATAAATGTCTTCTTTTGAGAAATGTCTCTTTATATCCTCTGCTCACTTTTTGATGGGGTTGTTTGTTTTTTTCTTGTAAATTTGTTAGAGTTCTTTGAAGATTGTGGACATTAGCCCTTTTGTCAGATGGGTAGATTGCCAACATTTTCTCCCATTCTGTAGGTTGCCTTTTCACTCTGATGGCAGTTTCTTTTGCCATGCAGAAGCTCTTTAGTTTATTAGATCCCATTTTTCTATTTTGGCTTTTGCTGCCATTGCTTTTAGTGTTTTAGTCATGAAGTCCTTGATCATGCCTGTGTCCTGAATGGTATTGCCTAGGTTTTCTTCCAGGGTTTTTATGGTTTTAGGTCTAACATTTAAGTCCTTAATCCATCTTGAATTAATTTTTCTATAAGGTGTAATGAAGGGATCCACTTTCAGCTTTCTACATGTGGCTAGCCAGTTTTCCCCGCACAATTTATTAAATAAGGAATCCTTTCCCCATTTCTTTTTTTTTTTTTTTGTCAGGTTTGTCAAAGATCAGATGATTGTAGATGTGTGGTGTCATTTCTGAGGCCTCTGTTCTGCTCCATTGGTCTATATATCTGTTTGGTACCAGTACCATGCTGTTTTGGTTATTGTAGCCTTGTAGTATAGTTTGAAGTCAGGTAGTGTGATGCCTCCAGGTTTCTTCTTTTTGGTTAGGATTGTCTTGGAAATATGGGCTCTTTTTTTGGTTCCATATGAACTTTAGTTTTTTTTCAATTCTCTGAAGAAAGTCAATGGTAGCTTGATGGGATGGCATTGAATCTATAAATTACTTTGAGCAGTATGGCCATTTTCATGATAATGATTCTTCCTATACACGAGCACGGCATGTTCTTCCATTTGTTTGTGTCTTCTTTTATGTTGTTGAGCAGTGGTTTGTAGTTCTCCTTGAAGAGATCTTTCACATTCCTTGGCAGTTGTATTCCTGGGTATTTTATTCTATTTGTAGCAATTGTGAATGGGAGTTCACTGATGATTTGGGTTACTGTTTGTTTGTTATTGTTGTATAGGAATGCTTGTGATTTTGCACACTGATTTTGTATCATGAGACTTTGCTGAAGTTGCTTATCAGCTTAAGGAGATTTTGGGCTGAGACGATGGGATTTTCTAAATATACAATCATGTCATCTGCAAACAGGGACAATTTGACTTCCTCTTTTCCTAATTGAATACACTTTATTTCTTTCTCTTTCCTGATTGACCTGGCCAGAACGTTCAACATTATATTGAATAGGAGTGGTGAGAGAGGGCATCCCTGTCTTGTGCCAGTTTTCAAAGGGAATGCTTCCAGTTTTTGCCCATTCAGTATGATATTGGCTGTGGGTTTGTCATAAATGGCTCTTATTAAATGATGGATTACGTTTATTGATTTGAGTATGTTGAACAAGTCTTGCATCCCAGGGATGAAGCCGACTTGATTTTGGTGGATAAACTTTTTGATGTGCTGCTGGATTTGGTTTGCCAGTATTTTATTGAGTATTTTTGCATTGATGTTTATCAGGGATATTGGTCTAAAATTCTCTTTTTTTGTTGTGTCTCTGCCAAGCTTTGGTATCAGGATGATGCTGGCCTCATAAAATGAGTTAGGGAGGCTTCCCTCTTTTTCTATTGATTGGAATAGTTTCAGAAGGAATGGTACCATCTCCTCTTTGTACCTCTGGTAGAATTCAGCTGTGAATCCATCTGGTCCTGGACTTTTTCTGGTTGGTAGGCTATTAATTATTGCCTCAATTTCAGAACGTGTTATTGATCTACTCAGAGATTCAACTTCTTCCTGGTTTAGTCTTGGGAGGGGATATCTGTTCAGGAATTTATCCATTTCTTCTAGATTTCTAATTTATTTGCATAGAGGTGTTTTTAGTGTTCTGTGATGGTAGTTTTTATTTCTGTGGCAATGGTGGTGATATCTCCTTTATCATTTTTTATTGCATCTGTTTGATTATTCTCTTTTTTTCTTTATAGATCTATAAATTTTATTGATCTTTTCAAAACACAGCCCCTGGATTCACTGATTTTTTTGAAGGTTTTTTGTGTCTCTATCTCTTTCAGTTCTGCCCTGATCTTAGTTATTTCTCACCTTCTGCTAGTTTTTGGATTTGCTTGCTCTTGCTTCTCTAGTTCTTTTAATTTTGATTGTAGGATGTCAATTTTAGATTTTTCCTGCTTTTTCTGTGGGCATATAGTGCTATTAATTTCTCTCTACATACTGCTTTAAATATGTCCCAGAGATTCTGTTATGTTGTGTCTTTGTTCTCATTGGTTTCAAAGAAAATCTTTATTTCTGCCTTCATTTTGTTATTTACCCAGTAGTCATTCAGGAGCAGGTTGTTCAGTTTCCATATTTTGTGGTTTTGAGTGAGTTTCTTAATCCTGACTTCTAATTTGATTGCACTGTAGTCTGAGAGACAGTTTTTGTGGTTTCTGTTCTTTTACATTTGCTGAGGAATGCTTTACTTCCAATTATGTGGTCAGTTATAGAATAAGTGCAATGTGAGAAGAAGGTATATTCTGTTGATTTGGGGTGGAGAGTTCTGTAGATGTCTATTAGGTCCGCTTGGTGCAGAGTTAAGTTCAAGTCCTGGATATCCTTGTTAACCTTCTGTCTCATTAATCTCTCTGATATTGACAGAGGGGTGTTAAAGTCTCCCATTATTTTTGTGAGGCAGTCTAAGTCTCCTTGAAGGTCTTTGATGACTTGCTTTATGAATCTGTGTGCTCCTGTATTGGGTGCATATATATTTAGCATGGTTAGCTCTTTTTGTTGCATTGATCCGTTTACCATTATGTAATGGCCTTCTTTTTCTCTTTTGATCTTTGTTGGTTTAAAGTCTGTTTTATCAGTGATTAGGATTGCAACCCCTGCTTTTTTTCCTTTCCATTTGCTTGGTGGATCTCCCTCCATCCCTTTATTCTGAGCCTCTGTGTGTCTTTGCATGTAAGATGTGTCTCCTGAATACAGCACACAGATGGGTCTTGACTTTTTATCCAGTTTGCCTGTCTGTGTCTTTTAATTTGACATTTAGCCCATTTACACTTAAGGTTAATATTGCTATGTGTGAATTTGATCCTGTCATTATGATATTAGCTGGTTATTTTTCCTGTTAATTGATGGCTTCTTCATAGCATTGATGGTCTTTACAATTTGACATGTTTTTGCAGTGGCTGGTACCAGTTGTTTCTTTCCATTTTTAGTGCTTCCTTCAGGAACTCTTGTTAGGCAATCCTTATGGTTACAAAATCTCTCAACATTTGCTTGTCTGTAAAGGATTTTATTTCTCCTTCATTTAAGAAGTTTAGTTTGGCTGGATATGAAATTCTGGGTTGAAAATTATTTTCTTTAAGATTGTTGAATATTGGCCCCCACTCTCTTCTGGCTTGTAGCATTTCTGCCAAGAGATCCACTGTTAGTCTGATGGGCTACACTTTGTGTGTAACCTGATCTTTCTCTTTGGCTACCCTTAACATTTTTTCCTTCATTTCAACCTTGGTGAATCTGACAATTATGTGTTTGGGGGTTACTCTTCTCAAGGAATATCTTTGTGGTGGTCTCTGTATTTCCTGAATTTGAATGTTGGCCTGCCTTGCTAGGTTGGGGAAGTTCTCCTGGATAATATCCTGAGGAGTGTTTTCCAACTTGGTTCCGTTCTCCCTATCACTTTCAGGTACATCTGTCTATCAAAGATAGATTTGATCTTTTCACATAGTCTCATATTTCTTTGAGATTTTGTTTGTTTCTTTTCACTCTTTTTTTCTCTAACCTTGTCTTCTCACTTTATTTCATTTATTTGATCTTCAATCAGTGATACCCTTTCTTCCACTTGATCGAATCAGCTATTGAAGGTTGTGCATGCATCACGAAGTTCTCATGCCATGGTTTTCAGCTCCATCAGGTCATTTAAGGACTTCTCTTCACTGTTTATTCTAGTTAGCCATTCATCTACCCTTTTTTCAAGGTTTTCAACTTCTTTGTGATGGGTTTGAACACGCTGTTTTAGCTCTGAGAACTTTGTTATTACTGACCTTCTGAAGCCTACTTCTATCAACTCATCAAAGTCATTCTCCATTCAGTTTTGTTCCATTGCTGGTGAGGAGCTGTGATCCTTTGGAGGAGTAGAGGTGACCTGGTTTTAAGAATTTTCAGCTTTTCTGTTCTGGTTTCTCCCCATCTTTGTGGTTTTATCTACCTTTCGTCTTTGATGTTGGTGACCTACAGAAGGGGTTTAGGTGTATATGTCCTTTTTGTTCATGTTGCTTCTGTTCCTTTCTGTTTGCTACTTTTCTTTCTAACAGTCAGGTCCTTCAGTTGCAGGTCTGTTGGAATTTGCTGGAGATCCACTCCAGGCCCTATTTGCCTGGGTATCACCAGTGGAGGCTGCAGAAGGGCAATTATGGCAGAACAGCAAACATTGCTGCTTGATCCTTCCTCTGGAAGCTTCGTCCCAGAGGGGCACCCACCTATATGAGATGTCTGTCAGCTGCTACTGGGAAGAATCTCCCAGATAGGCTACATGAGTGTCAGGGATCAACTTGAGGAGGCAGTGTGTCCATTCTCAGAGCTCAAATGCCATCCTTGGAGAACCACTGCTCTCTTCAGAGCTGTCAGGCAGGGATGTTTAAGTCTGTAGAAGCTGCCTGCTGCCTTTTGTTTGTCTATGCCTTGCCCACAAATGTGGAATCTATAGAGGCAGTAGGTCTTGCTGAGCTGCAGTGGCTCTGCCCAGTTCGAGCTTCCTGGCCACTTTGTTTAGCTACTCAAGCCTCACAATGGTGGACACACCTCCCCCGCAACCAGGCTGCCAGCTTGCCGTTTGATCTCAGACTCCTGTGTTAGCAGTGGGCAAAGCTCTGTGGGCATGAGACCCACTGAGCCAGGCATGGGAGAGAATCTCCTTGTCTGCTGGTTGCTAAGACCTTGAGAAAAGCACAGTATTTGGGCAGGAGTGTCCTGTTTTTCCAAGTACAGTCTGTCCCGGCTTCCCCTGGCTAGGAAAGGCAAATTCCCCAACCCCTTGTGCTTCCTGGGTGAAGCGACACCCTGCACTGCTTCAGCTTGCCCTCCATGAGCTGTTCCCACTGTCCAACAAGTCCCAAGGAGATCAGCCAGGTACCTCAGCTGGAAATGCAGAAATCACCTGTTGTCTGCCTTGATCACGCTGGGAGCTGCAGACCAGAGTTCTTCCTATTTGGCCATCTTGGAATGGATCTCGGTTTTTACAAATCTTTTATAATCTTCTAGAATTTTTGATATAGAGCAGATTAGCATCTTAAGATAACCTTGTTGTGCTTTCATTTAAACCCTTGAAGAAAAACCATATGATATTCCTTTGAATTTAGCTAATATGTTTACACAGAGTTTTCTTTCACAAAATTAGTTTATATGGTATTTTAAAAATTTGCTTAAAACTTTCACTTTATTTAATTTAAGACAATCTTTTATTCCTAGGAAAAATGTACATTTTTGTACCTTCTTATAAATTTTTATTTAAAAATTTTACTGTTTTTACACACATTGCTTGCAAGTACATTTTTAGTAGTCTCAATGACATGTTATAATGGTAACTTTTCATAATTTTAACTTTAATGTAAAACCTGGTAAGTTGTTTTAATTATGTGCTAGGAGCAGATAAAGTCTGACTTCTTCCAGCATAGTTAGAGGCATGGTTAGTTTTATATATCGCCAGGCTTTACCAATTGTGAAACTGGCAGGTTGACAGTTCTTAAAGGCCAAAAAAGCAGTTTACAACATTAAAACATTTAGCAAACCTACTATTTGACCTGAGTAATTTAGACCACATATTTACATTTGTAAGATATTTGTATTCTTCAAGAATGATTTTATTTCTTAAAGTTACATGAACCAAAATGTGCTAGAGCCTTTTTATCTAAGTACTTATTTGTAGACCAGTTAATTAGAGGGTTTTTTTCATTGACATCACACAAAATATGTATATAGCCATCTAGACAGACAGAAGAAGATCAGTAACTATAAGATTTTTTGTTTGCCAATTTTCTAATTGGATTATTGGTCTCTGGTTGAGGATCTTTATGAACAGGGCTAGGGGCAAGGTATGGTGGCTCAAGCAATTTGGGAGTCAGAGGGGGGTGGATTACCTGAGGTCAGGAGCTTGAGACCAGCCTGGACAACATGGTGAAACCCTGTCTCTACTAAAAATACAAAAAAAAAAAAAATTAGCTGGGCATGGTGGCAGTTGCCTGTAATGCCAGCTACTCGGGAGGCTGAGGCAAGAGAATTGCTTGAACCCAGGAGGTGGAGATTGCAGTGAGCCAAGATTGCACCATTGCACTCCAGCCTAGGTGACAGAGTGAGACTCTGTCCCCAATAAAAAAAAAAAAAAAAAAGAACAGGGCTAGGAATACAATTTCCAGGGCCTAATAAGCAAGCATACCTAGAAGAAAAATACAGATTTTGAGAGGGACTTATTTACTTTTAATTCTAGGGCTTTCATGAAAAAAAAAAAAAAAAAGCCGAATTTCTTTTAAAATGTAATTTGTGGTGGCTTTTTTGTTTTCTTGAAGAGTCCCAGGCCTCCAGAGGTTATTTTAGGGCCTTCTATGCTTGCATCAACAGTGACAAGTAAGAGTGGAGAAAAGTAATTAAGTGAGAAAAAATTCCTCTTCCAGGAAAACAGGTTTTATAGATAAAATTAGAAAGGCTTTTTGAATATACTTATAAGTTGGATATTCACTTTTCATTAAGGTAAGTACACTTTTAAAAATATTTTTTAAATCAATTAAAACTTTACAGAGTATATAAACCGTGATTCTTATTATTTCCTTTACCAGTTTACACCACTACCTGTTTACAATCCTGTTTAGGCTCATTAGTTTCCTCTGGGAGGAAGTGTCTGGGTTCAGGCAAGGGCAGGTTTTCAACTGGACTACAGATCACTTTAGCAGCAAAGCTTGATATTTGAAGAGGTGAATATTAGCCAGAGGCTTCCATTAGAGGACAGCAGTCCAATGTGGGAATGCAGACAGCTATTTCCCATTGTTAACCTCATGGCATTTGGTACCAACAAGCCACCACCAAAACTGCTCAGAGGCAGGCTGGCCATCCTCTAGCCATCAAGTCAAGTTTCTTGCTTAGATAACCCATAAAACTCCCATTATCATTAACTTCATTTTTGATACGTAGAGATTAAATGCCTTCATTATGAGAGAACTGAAGGTTGGTGCTTCAAGTAAGACTGGCTTTAGTTGGTTAAAGGCTTTTTAGTATTAGGTTCCCAAGTTAGCGAGTGAGTTTTTAGGTGCTTCAGTTTTTTTTAATATGATGGTATAAAAGATAAGCTATTTCACCATTCCCAGGTGCCCAGAGTTTGCAAAAACCAGTAATGTCTAAGACCCTTACAACTGTTTAAGAGTTTTGGGAAAGGAAAAGGAGAAAATGAATTTAATTCTTTCTTTACCTGGTGTTCTGGTATCTTCTGACTAGACCTATCTACTTTACTGCATTTTGACAGAGCTGAGCTTTAAATTTTGAAAGCCTATATTGCCTTTCAGCTAAAAAATTGAGGAAAGCCTTAGTGCCTTCCTGAGACCTCCTCAGTTGGGGCACAGACAACAGTGTTATTTAAATACTGCAAAGTTTCAACTTGAGGATGATAAAACCTAGAAAGGTGTTTGAACAGGGCCTGTTTTAGCAACTTCTTTCTGATATTAGAGTCTGCCTAAGTAATAAACCTTTTTTATTGAATTAGAACACAGGGAGGTGTGTTTTACGAAAGTTTTTCTCAGCCTTTTCAAAAAGTCCATGGGATTTTTATCTGGTTTCTGATTTAACAAGGACAGGTTAGAGTAATTAACATGCTTGATTATGGTTCTTTGCAAGCTTTCTGATATGCACATCGGAAAGTGTTTTCTTTCCCACTTCTCTATAGATCGCAAGGGCTCCAATTAGGATATTTAAGGGGCATTGTTTCTATTCTTATTGCAAATGGGGATTCTGTCACTTTTTTTCCCTTTCAACTGAGTTTCTTTTCTGACTGACTATAGGAAAACTACTGTTTGCTTTTGAGTTTTTTTGCTGCCCATAAGCCTGCCTGTTTCTTAACAGTTTGGTTTGGCTTAAAAGCAGCATAACATCTCTCCATATAATATTAAACACTTGGGTTAAATTTTGGAAAGACTCTATATATGTATCAGGGTTATTACAGAACTTGCCTGGGGCTCATTTTATTTTTTTAAGGTCCTGCAGTGACAAGGGAACTTAAATCCTAGTAACACCATGTCTATTGTGCATTTTCTATAGGGGCAACAGTGATGTTGTGGGTTTCTTGAGTGGCACTACCAGAGGAGCTAATGATATATGGGTATTAGGGGTCCAAAATATGGGAGGCTGGTAGAGCACCCAGAAGTTGCATTTCAGGGTTCCCCAAGGGCTTGTACCTCAACTTTGGGGAATTATATTTTGTAGGCTTGTCTGATATGGCTGCCAAGAGGGCAGATTTAATTTTATAATGCTTACAAAGATCTGGGTTTTCTCACAGGGCAAAGAAAGATCTATTTGTTGGATAGTGTTGAAACTGATGTTTCCTTTAGAAAGCCAGGCCTCCTGTCTCTAAGATGGTCATGGATTTGTGCTAGAGAATATAAGCCAGTTTTTCTTTCGAGTTTCAGGGTTAAAGAAGTTCCAGTGTTTCAGAATGCACTAGAGGGGAATGTAGACTGTAGATGGTTTGTTACCTATCTAGAGAAAGAGAGGAGACAAGGCATTCCTCAGTCCCCTTTCCCCTTTCAGTGTGGCCTATGGTGGAAGGAAATAGAAAAAGGGCATACCACTTCTCGACTTTCTTTTTTTTCCTCTGGGTCCCAGCAACCATCATAGATGTTACCCACATATGCAAGCATGACCTTCATCCATGGGTCCGGAGGAGTTCGTCGGCAGGACACGTTATGTTCACCTTCTCACCTAGCCTTCCATGCTGCTGGTTTTCTAGGCCCACTCAGCCCAAAAGGCTCTCAAGGTACTCCAGTGGCTGGGGAGAGATTATGCAGTAGTAGGATTTGGGCAAGACACTTTTATAGAGGGAATGCCCTAATACCATTTTTGACTTCCCTTGCTATGGCCCCAGGAAGACATCAGAATCCCAGAGAGTGGGACCAATTTACTTTCAAACATAGAATTCCTTTTCTTTTTAAATTCCAATGTAATTTGATGAGGAACAGGTGCCTTAAAAATGTGTAAAAATTGAAGATTTGTTTTGTTAGCATGGCTTTCTCCCGTCTGTTGAAAGTTGAGTTTTTCTGTTTACAAATAGGGCATGAGGCCTTATTACTGATAAAGGTATGTAAAAGGGAAAATATTGGGAAACTGTAAGTTTTGGACAGAGTATTGACAAGGTTTCCCATGGAGAACAATCCCATTCCACTCGGAATGCTGTAAAATTAGAAATGCTAGGTGAAAAGTCCAACTCTATATTTTTAGGCAAAAGTTAGAATGAGGATTGGGATTTGATAGGCTGTTCCTATAGCATTTGCTCCAGAACAAAAAAAAAATGAACTTGTTTCAGAAAGGAACTGTTTAGATTCATTGGGCAGTGCTGAGCTTTCACATGGAGAGAAAAAATAAACCAAATGCAAAGAAGGGTATTTACTCAGGATGAAATATTCTCTCATACAGTGCTGTGAATGTTTATTACTGGGGGACAGGAAGGCCCTTAGTAAGTAAAAATTTAAAGGGATTTTGAAATCTCCCTGTTGCTAGGAAATTACAAAAACAACTCTGAGTTACATATCTGATTACCAAGACACTGACTGACTTTACTCAGCATGATTATACCCATAGGCTGTAAAAATGTTCACAACATTGCATACAAAGAATGGATAGCAGAAATGATAACCAAAAAAAAAAAAAAGAATAAAATGAAATAAAAAAAAGACTAGAAGTTCCTGTGCCAACGCCCTCATTGGCTGTTGGGGACTTGAGTCAGTCCAAGGGTTTTTAGGTAACACTGAGGTGTAGACTCAGCCAGGAACCTTCAGTTGCCCTAAGACCTCCTTTCAATTCCACACCATGGGTAGACCCTTCATGAAAGGAAACTGGATTAGAAGAGCACCAATGTTTTCAAGGTTGTTTTTGAGAGAAAAAAACTTAAGACAAGAAGCCTCAGAAAGTAATTGAGGACAAGGAGCCTGACTCCTAATCACCCTTTTGATGAATTCCTTTTCCCTGGCCAACACACCAAAATATGTTGTAGTTTTACCAGTGCACCAAGATGTAACAACCTCTGTTGTTTGAGATAATACCCAGAATTCTTTGTGCTACATTCAAGAAGATTAAGATACAGGTGTGAGTCACTGTGCCCAGCTATTTTTTTCTATTTTTAGTTGAGATGAGGTCTCATTATGTTGCCCAGGCTTGTCTTAAACTCCTGAACTCAAACAATCTTTTCCCCTTGGCCTCCCCAAATGTTGCTATTACAGGCATGAGTCAGCACACTTGACCCAATAAGTACTTATAAAAATATGACAGAGAGCACTTTGGGAGTCTGAAGCAGGAGGATTGCTTGAGCCAAAGAGACTGAGATCAGCCTAAAAAATATAGCAAGACCTTATTTCTGCAAAAACAACAAAACAATCAAAACAGAGAAGGCTTCTTCTATATGACCTTCTAGACCTTCAACCAGTGCCTTTTCTGCAGGTAAACACTGTATAAGTTCATTTTATATTTACACAAATGTGCATGTGTACATGTGATTCTATGGACGTGTAGAAATAGTATTGCATGTGTGCTTCCTGGATGACACCGTGTGTTCAATGGTTAGAAGAACAGGCTCAGAGTACCTGTGTAACCTTGGGCAAGTTTCTCAACTTCTCTGACTCATTTGTTACTCAGGGATAATAACATGTGAGTAAAATTAGTGCTGTTCTTTGAATGTAATAATGAAGTAGATAAACTCTTTCAAGGGGAATGAAAATTTTACAAAAGACAAAAGAGGATATTTAGAGATACATTCAAGATTCAAACATAATATATTTTTTAAATGTCCTGACATTACATTTGAAAAGTTAGATGAAATTATCTATTTTCCAGAAAAGTATGTGACAAAAATTGATTGTGGAAGAAATATACGAGATACATAGAAAAATCAAACATTATTTTTTTAATTTTACACACATAAAAAGCAGACATATTATAAAATAACACCTTTATAAATGTTTACAAAATGCATATACCATGAACCCAGCACCCAGTGATGGACAAGTCTGAACAACACAATTTCAACCAGGTACTGCATCCATGTGCCTTTTGCTGGACGCCACCAGTGGTCTCTGTTCATTTGTGAGAGGGACAATCCTTACTGTTGGCTGGGTATGCCTATAAGAATCACAATTTTAACTTTGTGCTGGGGTCTGTTATGACACTCTGTGTACCACCCAAGGAGTCATACAATATGCGTGAGTTTTGTAGTCTTCTGTGACCTTCATACAAGTAGAAAGCCCAGAACCTTACCCATTGCTTTAAGGCTACCTACAAGAGTCAACAGATCTCCTATGGCTAGATCCGGGTATGCAAGTCATCACTGTGCCTCTGAGGTGAGTCTGGAAATTAGTCACTGTTCAACCTGTTCTCAGGTCTACATGTGACAATCAGAATTTTAACTGTGGACTGCACCTGCATGTGAGATTCAGGACCTCACTAGTGTGTTGCTGTCTTGTTTGGAAGTGATAATCCTAATTGTTGGCTTAGCATGCCTGTAAGAGTCACAATCTCACTCTACACTGGGCTCTTATTATACTGTCTGTATTACTCAAAGTATTTATAGAATATGCTTACATTTTATCAACTTCTATTATCCTTCTAAATGTAGGAGACTGAAGACTTTACCCACTACTCAAAGTCTAGCTAACAGAGTCAAAATCACTCCTAGTGGCTGGTTTTCTATATGAGCATGGTCATAATGCCCATGAGCTGGGAAAAAAAACACAGGTTGAAATTTAACCTGTGAAAGGGGGACAGGCAAGATAATCAGATCACCTGAATGCTGGACCAAAAAGATGTCAATATCCACTCTCTGGGCAGGGCCATGGCAGTAAAGTCACATAACCTGGGAATTGGGCCTAACAGTATGTCACAATGCCTCCTGTGGGCAGGGTTCAGGCAGAAAAGTTACCTGTGTGCAGGGCAGAGTATTGTGACAGTAATATGGCACAATCCACCTTGTGTACAGGGCCCAAGCAGAAAAGGAGAGTCATAATACCTAGTTGATGGGCCCACTGATATG
Organism: Rhinopithecus roxellana; assembly: GCF_007565055.1. Lineage (NCBI taxonomy): Eukaryota > Metazoa > Chordata > Mammalia > Primates > Cercopithecidae > Rhinopithecus > Rhinopithecus roxellana. Next base: position 31,119,944 of record NC_044560.1, read on the forward strand.
TCACAATGCCTCATATTGGAAGGGCCAAGGCAGGAGCATCATATCATTTGAGTGCACGGCTCAGTGCTATGTCACAACCCACACTGAGGCAGGGCCCAGGTAGAAAAGTAGAGTCACATTACTTAAGTGATGGGTCCACTTATATGCCATAACTCTCTGTGTTGGCAGGCCCAGGCAAAAGAAGAGAATCATTTAACCTTGGTGATGGACCCAGTGATACATCACAATCTCCCCTGAGGACCTATGCAGGAGAGTAAAATAACTTACATGATGGTCTCAGGTATATGTCACAATTCCATTTGTGGGTTTTTCCCCAGCAGGAGGGTCAAATAATTCAAGTGTTGGACAAAGGCATATGTGACAAATCACATCAGCAAAAAGGTCCAGAAATAACATTTAAACTTTCACACATTTTCTGGCTCCAGGTATGAAAGTCAAAACCTCCCGTGAGCTGGATCTAAGTACATGAGTCACAGTCTTAATAATGGGCTATATCCCTGCATGAGAGCCACAATTCTAGATACAAATTTTTCAGTGTATGCGTCACAGCCTCACAGCATGCTGAATCCTTGTCTTTGAGTCACTACCTTACCTATGGACCAGATGTATTCATGAGAGTCACAATTCCAACTTTCAACTACCTGCACATGTGAGGTTCACAGCCTCAACAGTGGACAGTTTCCATGTGGGAGGGTGACAATGTTTACTGTTGGCTGAATGTCCATAGGAAAGTCACAATTTTACCTGTGTCCTGGGTCCTGTTATGACACTCTCTGTACCAACCAAGGGCTTTATATGGTATGAGTAATAGTCACAATCTGCTTTGAGACCCTTATGCTGGTGTGAACCAATGATCGTACCCATTGTTCTATTACCAGGTATGTGTCAACATCTCTCTTATTGGTCAGATATATTTATGATAGTCATCACAGTGCTTGTAAGCTGCCTCCATATCTAAAAGAAGTCACCATATCAGCTGTCCCAGGACAGAAATGAAAGTCACAAATCCAATTGTGGACTATGCCTGTGAGATTTAGGACGTCACCAGTGGGCTCTGTCCATATGTGAGGGTGACAACCCTATTGTCAATTGGGTTTGCCTATGAGAATAATAATTTCACATGGGTACTGGATCCTGTAACTAAACTCTAAATGCCACACAAGTGAAGGGGTGGCCTGCCCCTCCACACCTGTGGGCGTTTATCATTAGGTGGAATGAGAGACTTGAGAAAAGAAATGAGACACAGAGACAAAGTATAGAGAAAGAAAAGTGGACCCAGGGGATCGGCATTCAGCTTACAGAGGACCCACGCCGGCACCCGTCTCTGAGTTCTCTTAGTATTTATTGATAATTATCTTTACCATCTTAAAGATAAGGGAGTGGCAGGACAATAGGATCATTTTAGGGAGAAAATTAGCAGTAAGACATATGGATAAAGATCTCTGTGACATGAATAAGTTCAAAGGAAAATGCTGTGCCTTGAGATGCATACGCGAACATCTCCATAAACCTTTTAGCAGCATTGCTCCAGCAAGTCTCACCAGCAAGTCCCACCTTATGCCGTAAGGCGGTTTTCTCCTATCTCAGTAAACAGAGCATACAATTGGGTCTCACACCAAGATGTCCCATTGCCCAGGGACAGGCAGGAGACAAATGCTTTTCTCTTACTTGACACTAAGAGAATGGTGATGACCTTTAACCAGCAAGCAGCCTTTAGGCACTTGTTTAACAAAGCACATCCTGCACAGCCCAAAATCCATTAAGCCTTGAGTCACCACAGCCCATGTCTGTTGCAAGGACAAGGTTGGGGTAGGGTCACAGATTAACATCATCTCAAATACAGAACAAAATGGAGTCTCTTATGTCTGCTTCCTTCTATATAGACACAGTAACAGGCTGATCTCTCTTTCTTTTCCCCACACATAAGGCGTTAAGGAGACGATGGTTTGAGTCGGTCATATCGCTATGGGACCTTTCTTCAACCTGAACCGTCATGCTTCCTTCACCCGAACTTATCCATTGCCCTAAGCCTGGAAAACAGAAGCCAAATCTCCCCTATTGACTGGGTCCGTATGTGAGGGCTATCATTA